>NC_068443.1:12775847-12995847 GCF_023373465.1 Oncorhynchus keta | reverse complement strand
ACACACACATATACACGAACACGTGCACACCTCTAACACTCTGACCTTTTTCGATTGACATCCCATTACTCTCCTCCCTCTCGTTCTTCACCCTCTTCCTTTCCAATGTATCTTCTGAGTAATGTGCTGTCATCCCCCTGAGTAATGTGCTGTCATTCCCCTGAGTAATGTGCTGTCATCCCCCTGAGTAATGTGCTGTCATCCCCCTGAGTAATGTGCTGTCATCCCCCTGAGTAATGTGCTGTCACCCCCCTACGTAATGTGCTGTCACCCCCCTGAGTAATGTGCTGTCATCCCCCTGAGTAATGTACTGTCATCCCCCTGGGTAATGTGCTGTCATCCCCCTGAGTAATGTCCTGTCATCCCCCTGAGTAATGTGCTGTCATCCCCCTGAGTAATGTGCTGTCATCCCCCTGCGTAATGTGCTGTCATCCCCCTGCGTAATGTGCTGTCATCCCCCTGCGTAATGTGCTGTCATCCCCCTGCGTAATGTGCTGTCATCCCCCTGAGTAATGTGCTGTCATCCCCCTGCGTAATGTGCTGTCATCCCCCTGAGTAATGTGCTGTCATCCCCCTGAGTAATGTGCTGTCATCCCCCTGAGTAATGTGCTGTCATCCCCCTGAGTAATGTGCGGTCATCCCCTGCGTCTCTCCTCTCTCACTCCTGGACTTCTCTTCATCCGTTTACTTCCTCTAATTCACATTCCCAAAGATGGGCTTTTAGCCTAACCCTCCACTGATTTACAGTCTGTATCTCCTATCACCCATTCCCAAGTATTCCTTAGGAGCCTTTCATTTGAAGGTTTACCCAATTGACCCTCACTGCCTCTTCCCTCCCTCTCTCTCCTATTCTTTATTTACTGTATACCCTCTCTCTTGCTCTCTCTCTCTCTCTCTCTCTCTCTCTCTCTCTCTCTCTCTCTCCTCTCTCTCTCCTCCTCTCTCTCTCTGAGTACACTCCTTTCTTCCTCTCCTCACTCCCTCTTCACCCACCGCTCTCATTTCCAGGGGCAGCGGAGAAGAGTTCTAAGCACGGGGCAGAGGACAGAACCCAGAACATCATCATGGTTCTAAAAGACAGAATGAAGATCAGAGAGAGGAACAAACCGGAAATCTTCGAGCTCATCCAGGAAGTGTTTACTGTCGTTAAGGCGACGCACGCCACGCAGATGAAGCAGATTAAACAGAGCGTGCTCGATGGGACGTCCAAGTGGTCGGCCATGATCAGCATGACTGGTAAAAATAGGACTAGGATTTGGATTTGTCAGGACCCGGTTACGAACTCGGGTCTCCAGTGTGAGAAACAGGCACTTAGTAAACTGAGCCACTAATAGTCGGCAGAACACAGAAGATGAGGCAGACACAGCAGTACTAGAGACGATGTTTTAATAAAGTAAAAAGATCTTCAGGCAAAAATATAAATCCACAACGTCAAAAGTAATTCCAAGAGAAAAAATGTATATCCTCCAAGACACAAGGAAAATCCACAACGTGGTAAGAACAGCAGGGAAAAAACAAACCTCAAAAGAATAATCTGAAATAAACAAGAACAAAACCAGAGTAGCTCAAGACAATCCAACTAGAGAAACAAGCGTTCACAGCATGGCTGGGTGCTAACATACAAACACAGAGCAAAGAACTGAGGAACACGAAGGGTTTAAATACATTCAAGGGAAATGAGGCACAGGTGCAACTAATAACTAGAACAAGGGAAAAACAAAAGGGTCAAAAAGCACAATGGGGGCATCTAGTGACCAAAACCTGAACAATCCTGGCCAAATCCTGACAGGATTAAGATTGAGATTAGGTTTAGTAGGGGTTTGGATACAGGTTCAAATTGGAGGGGGTGTTAGTTACTGTCTGGCAGTAGGAACTTCACATCAGTAGACTCACCTTTGCCAACCGGAGTAGAAATGATATTTGACATGTTTGTATTTGAGTACTTTAGCAGATGCTCTTATACGAAGTGATTTAATGTGTATTCAAGTACGGAAGCTGAAACAATAATTGAGTTAATACTCTCTGTGTGACGTATGCCCAAGGTCTAATGGTGTGACTGTGTGCCTCTCTCAGTGCAGTGTGCTCAGGGCCTCCAGGCCAAGGACAAGACTGGTTCCAGTGATCCCTACGTCACAGTTCAGGTGGGCAAGACCAAGAAGAGGACCAAGACCATCTACGGCAACCTCAACCCTGTCTGGGAGGAGAACTTCCACTTGTGAGCATAGCGAGAGTGTGTTTCTGTCTGTCTGCGTGGGTGGGGATGTGTGTTTCTGTCTGTCTGCGTGGGTGGGGATGTGTGTTTCTGTCTGTCTGCGTGGGTGGGGATGTGTGTTTCTGTCTGTCTGCGTGGGTGGGGATGTGTGTTTCTGTCTGTCTGTGCGTGGGTGGGTGGGTGCGTGGGTGGGTGGGGATGTGTGTTTCTGTCTGTCTGCGTGTGTGGGGATGTGTGTTTCTGTCTGTCTGCGTGGGTGGGTGGGTGCGTGGGTGGGTGGGGATGTGTGTTTCTGTCTGTCTGCGTGGGTGGGGATGTGTGTTTCTTCTGTCTGTGCGTGGGTGGGTGGGTGCGTGGGTGGGTGGGGATGTGTGTTTCTGTCTGTCTGCGTGGGTGGGGATGTGTGTTTCTGTCTGTCTGCGTGGGTGGGTGGGGATGTGTGTTTCTGTCTGTCTGCGTGGGTGGGGATGTGTGTTTCTGTCTGTCTGCGTGGGTGGGTGGGTGCGTGGGTGGGTGGGGATGTGTGTTTCTGTCTCGTGGGTGGGTGCGTGGGTGGGTGGGGATGTGTGTTTCTGTCTGTGCGTGGGTGGGTGGGTGGGTGGGTGGGTGGGTGGGTGCGTGGGTGGGGATGTGTGTTTCTGTCTGCGTGGGTGGGTGCGTGGGTGGGTGGGTGGGTGCGTGCGTGGGTGGGTGGGGATGTGTGTTTCTGTCTGCGTGGGTGGGTGCGTGGGTGGGTGGGTGGGTGCGTGGGTGGGTGGGGATGTGTGTTTCTGTCTGCATGGGTGGGTGCGTGGGTGGGTGGGATGTGTGTTTCTGTCTGCGTGGGTGGGTGCGTGGGTGGGTGGGTGGGTGGGTGGGTGGGTGGGTGGGTGGGTGGGTGCGTGGGGGGATGTGTGTTTCTGTCTGCGTGGGTGGGTGCGTGGGTGGGTGGGTGGGTGCGTGGGTGGGTGGGGATGTGTGGTTCTGTCTGCATGGGTGGGTGCGGGGGTGGGTGGTGTGGGTGGGTGGGGATGTGTGTGGTGGGTGGGTGCGTGGGTGGGTGGGTGGGTGCGTGGGTGGGTGGGGATGTGTGGTTCTGTCTGCATGGGTGGGTGCGTGGGTGGGTGGGTGGGTGGGTGGGTGGGTGGGTGCGTGGGTGGGTGGGTGGTGATGTGTGGTTCAAATCATTCAATCAAATTGTATTTGTCACATTCTTCATAAAAACAGGTGTAGACTAACAGTGAAATTCCTACTTATGTGCCCTTCCCAACAACACAGAGAGAAACATAAATAATACAAACATAATAACACTATGAATAAATAGACAATGATTAACGATAACTCGACTATATACAAGGGGTACCAGTACCGAGTCCATGTGCAGAGGTACGAGGTCATTGAGGTAGATGTGTGCATATATGGAGGGTTATAGTGACTAGGCAGCAGGATAGATAATAAGCAGTAGCAGCAGCGTATGTGATGAGTCAAAAGAGTTGGTACAAAAGGGGTCGATGCAGACGGTCCAGGAAGCTATTTGGTTAACTATTTCACTAACCATTTAGCAGCCTTATGGCTGTTCAGGGTCCTGCTGGTTACAGACTTGGTGCATCGGTACCCCTTGTCGTATGGTAGCAGAGGGAACAGTCTATGACATGGGGGCTGCAGTCCTTGACAATGTTTAGGGCCCGGTTACATCTGACATCATTTCTTCATCTCATAGTGAATGCCACAACTCGTCGGACCGCATTAAGGTACGCGTGTGGGATGAGGACGATGACATCAAGTCCCGGGTGAAGCAGAAGTTCAAACGGGAGTCAGATGACTTCCTGGGTCAGACCATTATCGAGGTCCGCACGCTCAGCGGAGAGATGGACGTCTGGTACAACCTGGGTGAGTGATGAGAAGGGGAGAGTCAGGAAGTGAGGGAGTTGTGGGAAAGGAGATGAACAGGAAGGAAGACAAGTGAGTCTGTTGTAATTCTGTGACAGACAAGAGAACAGACATGTTGATGTGAGTGTGTTGTAGTTATTCTGACAGACAAGAGAACAGACATGTTGATGTCAGTGTGTTGTAGTTATTCTGACAGACAAGAGAACAGACATGTTGATGTCAGTGTGTTGTAGTTATTCTGACAGACAAGAGAACAGACATGTTGATGTCAGTGTGTTGTAGTTATTCTGACAGACAAGAGAACAGACATGTTGATGTCAGTGTGTTGTAGTTATTCTGACAGACAAGAGAACAGACATGTTGATGTCAGTGTGTTGTAGTTATTCTGACAGACAAGAGAACAGACATGTTGATGTCAGTGTGTTGTAGTTATTCTGACAGTCAAGAGAACAGACATGTTGATGTCAGTGTGTTGTAGTTATTCTGACAGACAAGAGAACAGACATGTTGATGTCAGTGTGTTGTAGTTATTCTGACAGACAAGAGAACAGACATGTTGATGTCAGTGTGTTGTAGTTATTCTGACAGACAAGAGAACAGACATGTTGATGTCAGTGTGTTGTAGTTATTCTGACAGACAAGAGAACAGACATGTTGATGTCAGTGTGTTGTAGTTATTCTGACAGACAAGAGAACAGACATGTTGATGTCAGTGTGTTGTAGTTATTCTGACAGACAAGAGAACAGACATGTTGATGTCAGTGTGTTGTAGTTATTCTGACAGACAAGAGAACAGACATGTTGATGTCAGTGTGTTGTAGTTATTCTGACAGACAAGAGAACAGACATGTTGATGTCAGTGTGTTGTAATTCTGTGACAGACAAGAGAACAGACATGTTGATGTCAGTGTGTTGTAGTTATTCTGACAGACAAGAGAACAGACATGTTGATGTCAGTGTGTTGTAGTTATTCTGACAGACAAGAGAACAGACATGTTGATGTGAGTGTGTTGTAATTCTGTGACAGACAAGAGAACAGACAAGTCAGCTGTGTCTGGAGCCATCCGGATGCACATCAGTGTAGAGATCAAAGGAGAGGAGACTGTGGCTCCCTACCATGTCCAGTACACCTGTCTACATGAGGTAAGACTGACCAGACCATACCTCGTTTCACATACTAAGTACACCTTCACACCTTCACACACACATTCACACACATTCACATACTTTCACACACATACACACACACACATACACATACACATACACACACACACACACACACACACACACACACACACATTCTGTGGTGGGTGTACGTCCACAACATTCTGTGGTTGGTGTACATCCACAACATTCTGTGGTTGGTGTGTGCCACAACATTCTGTGGTTGGGGTGCGCCACAACATTCTGTGGTTGGGGTCACCATTCTGTGGTTGGGGTGCGCCACAACATTCTGTGGTTGGGGTCACCATTCTGTGGTTGGGGTGCGCCACAACATTCTGTGGTTGGGGTCACCATTCTGTGGTTGGGGTGCGCCACAACATTCTGTGGTTGGGGTCACCATTCTGTGGTTGGGGTGCGCCACAACATTCTGTGGTTGGGGTCACCATTCTGTGGTTGGGGTGCGCCACAACATTCTGTGGTTGGGGTCACCATTCTGTGGTTGGGGTGCGCCACAACATTCTGTGGTTGGGGTCACCATTCTGTGGTTGGGGTGCGCCACAACATTCTGTGGTTGGGGTCACCATTCTGTGGTTGGGGTGCGCCACAACATTCTGTGGTTGGGGTCACCATTCTGTGGTTGGGGTCACCATTCTGTGTTTGGGGTCACCATTCTGTGTTTGGGGTGCGCCACAACATTCAAAAAGCTGCTTTTTAACATACTTAATTACCAAAACTATTTCACTATTGTAATTTATTACAGGTCATGTTTCATAGAAATCTGGAAACACTGGACAGTTACTTTAAACACCAACTGTATTCACTAAGCTGAAACCCTCCTATTAAACACCAACTGTATTCACTAAGCTGAAACCCTATTAAACACCAACTGTATTCACTAAGCTGAAACCCTCCTATTAAACACCAACTGTATTCACTAAGCTGAAACCCTCATATTAAACACCAATGGTATTCACTAAGCTGAAACCCTCATATTAAACACCAATGGTATTCACTAAGCTGAAACCCTCATATTAAACACCAATGGTATTCACTAAGCTGAAACCCTCCTATTAAACACCAATGGTATTCACTAAGCTGAAACCCTCATATTAAACACCAATGGTATTCACTAAGCTGAAACCCTCATATTAAACACCAATGGTATTCACTAAGCTGAAACCCTCCTATTAAACACCAATGGTATTCACTAAGCTGAAACCCTCATATTAAACACCAATGGTATTCACTAAGCTGAAACCCTCATATTAAACACCAATGGTATTCACTAAGCTGAAACCCTCATATTAAACACCAATGGTATTCACTAAGCTGAAACCCTCCTATTAAACACCAACTGTATTCACTAAGCTGAAACCCTCCTATTAAACACCAATGGTATTCACTAAGCTGAAACCCTCCTATTAAACACCAATGGTATTCACTAAGCTGAAACCCTCATATTAAACACCAATGGTATTCACTAAGCTGAAACCCTCCTATTAAACACCAATGGTATTCACTAAGCTGAAACCCTCCTATTAAACACCAACTGTATTCACTAAGCTGAAACCCTCCTATTAAACACCAATGGTATTCACTAAGCTGAAACCCTCATAAACACCAACTGTATTCACTAAGCTGAAACCCTCATATTAAACACCAATGGTATTCACTAAGCTGAAACCCTCATATTAAACACCAATGGTATTCACTAAGCTGAAACCCTCATAAACAGCAATGGTATTCACTGAGCTGAAACCCTCCTATTAAACACCAACTGTATTCACTAAGCTGAAACCCTCATATTAAACACCAATGGTATTCACTAAGCTGAAACCCTCATATTAAACACCAATGGTGTTCACTAAGCTGAAACCCTCCTATTAAACACCAACTGTATTCACTAAGCTGAAACCCTCCTATTAAACACCAATGGTATTCACTAAGCCGAAACCCTCCTATTAAACACCAATGGTATTCACTAAGCTGAAACCCTCATATTAAACACCAATGGTATTCACTAAGCTGAAACCCTCATATTAAACACCAATGGTATTCACTAAGCTGAAACCCTCCTATTAAACACCAATGGTATTCACTAAGCTGAAACCCTCATATTAAACACCAATGGTATTCACTAAGCTGAAACCCTCATATTAAACACCAATGGTATTCACTAAGCTGAAACCCTCATATTAAACACCAATGGTATTCACTAAGCTGAAACCCTCCTATTAAACACCAATGGTATTCACTAAGCTGAAACCCTCCTATTAAACACCAATGGTATTCACTAAGCTGAAACCCTCATATTAAACACCAATGGTATTCACTAAGCTGAAACCCTCATATTAAACACCAATGGTATTCACTAAGCTGAAACCCTCCTATTAAACACCAATGGTATTCACTAAGCTGAAACCCTCATATTAAACACCGATGGTATTCACTAAGCTGAAACCCTCATATTAAACACCAATGGTATTCACTAAGCTGAAACCCTCATAAACACCAATGGTATTCACTAAGCTGAAACCCTCCTATTAAACACCAATGGTATTCACTAAGCTGAAACCCTCATATTAAACACCAATGGTATTCACTAAGCTGAAACCCTCCTATTAAACACCAATGGTATTCACTATGCTGAAACCCTCATAAACACCAATGGTATTCACTAAGCTGAAACCCTCCTATTAAACACCTTTTTTTTAAACCTTTATTTTTACCTTTATTTAACCAGGCAAGTCAGTTAAGAACACATTCCAATGGTATTCACTAAGATGAAACCCTCATATTAAACACCAATGGTATTCACTAAGCTGAAACCCTCATATTAAACACCAATGGTATTCACTAAGCTGAAACCCTCATAAACACCAATGGTATTCACTAAGATGAAACCCTCCTATTAAACACCAATGGTATTCACTAAGCTGAAACCCTCATAAACACCAATGGTATTCACTAAGCTGAAACCCTCCTATTAAACACCAATGGTATTCACTAAGCTGAAACCCTCATATTAAACACCAATGGTATTCACTAAGCTGAAACCCTCATATTAAACACCAATGGTATTCACTAAGATGAAACCCTCCTATTAAACACCAATGGTATTCACTATGCTGAAACCCTCATAAACACCAATGGTATTCACTAAGCTGAAACCCTCATATTAAACACCAATGGTATTCACTAAGCTGAAACCCTCCTATTAAACACCAATGGTATTCACTAAGCTGAAACCCTCATATTAAACACCAATGGTATTCACTAAGCTGAAACCCTCCTATTAAACACCAATGGTATTCACTATGCTGAAACCCTCATAAACACCAATGGTATTCACTAAGCTGAAACCCTCCTATTAAACACCTTTTTTTTAAACCTTTATTTTTACCTTTATTTAACCAGGCAAGTCAGTTAAGAACACATTCCAATGGTATTCACTAAGATGAAACCCTCATATTAAACACCAATGGTATTCACTAAGCTGAAACCCTCATATTAAACACCAATGGTATTCACTAAGATGAAACCCTCTATTAAACACCAATGGTATTCACTAAGATGAAACCCTCTATTAAACACCAATGGTATTCACTAAGCTGAAACCCTCATAAACACCAATGGTATTCACTAAGCTGAAACCCTCCTATTAAACACCAATGGTATTCACTAAGCTGAAACCCTCATATTAAACACCAATGGTATTCACTAAGCTGAAACCCTCATATTAAACACCAATGGTATTCACTAAGCTGAAACCCTCCTATTAAACACCAATGGTATTCACTATGCTGAAACCCTCATAAACACCAATGGTATTCACTAAGCTGAAACCCTCCTATTAAACACCAATGGTATTCACTAAGCTGAAACCCTCATAAACACCAATGGTATTCACTAAGATGAAACCCTCCTATTAAACACCAATGGTATTCACTCAGCTGATGGTTTATATTTAGGATAATGTTTTATAACTTTGTCATCATTTTTTAAATTTTTAAATCATCTTATATGATTATTGTAACGGCGTTCTTCGTTTGTAGAAAGAGAGTCGGACCGAAATTCTGCGTGGTGGTTACTCATGACTTTAATGGAAAAAGTGACACATGAAATAACTATACAAAATACAAAACAACAAACGGAACGTGAAACCAATAACAGCCTATCTGGTGAAACTACACAGAGACGAACAATCACCCACGAAATACAAAGCGAAACCAGGCTACCTAAATACGGTTCCCAATCAGAGACAACGAGAATCACCTGACTCTGATTGAGAACCGCCTCAGGCAGCCAAGCCCATACAACACCCCTACTCAGCCACAATCCCAATAATACAAAAACCCCAATACGAAATACAACAACATAAACCCATGTCACACCCTGGCCTGACCAAATAATAAAGAAAACACAAAATACTAAGACCAAGGCGTGACAATTATTTTATATATTTTTAGGGCCAGAGATAATTACAGACACCTGTGATAATCCGACCTACGGCAAAAGGCCACTAAATGTAATCTTATAAAACAAAAAATAAAAACTTGAAAGATACCAAAATTCTGGTAGTTTACTGGTAAACTTCCAAAATGTCCTGTAATATTTCATCCATTTGCAACCCTACACACCTTTTAACTTTAACCTCTGTGTGTATAGCACCTGTTCCAGTACACTACAGAGGTGCAGAACAGTGGTGTGGTGAAGATCCCTGATGCTAAAGGAGACGACGCGTGGAAGGTGTACTTCGAGGAGACTCCCCAGGAGATCGTGGATGAGTTCGCCATGCGTTACGGAGTGGAGTCCATCTACCAGGCTATGACGTCAGTACCATCACCATACAGAACGCCTACAGAGAGTTTGGTCATAGGCTTCAACCAGAGATGTATCTATTGATGTGTATCTCTGACTTGAAGCAGTATTATTTACCCAGTGTTTCCACTCATGATAACATGTAGCACCATGCAGAATATCATACACTTGAGACTACACTGAGTGTACCAAACATTAGGAACACCTTCCTAATATTGATTTGCATCCCCTCTTGCCCTCAGAACAGCCTCAATTCGTCGGGGCATGGACTTTACAAGGTGTCGAAAGTGCTTCCCACAGTTGTGTCAAGTGTGCTGGATGTCCTTTGGGTGGTGGACCATCCTTGATACACACGGGAAACTGTTGAGGGTGAAAAACCCAGCAGCTTGCAGTTCTTGACACAAACCGGTGGACCTGGCACCTACTACCATACCCCGTTCAAAGGCACTTTGGCTCACACAATCCAGGTCTCAAGGCTTAAAAATCCTTCTTTAACCTGTCCACATCCCTTGAAGTAGATTTAACAAGTGACATCAATATGTGATCATAACTTTAACCTGGATTCACCTGGGTAGTCTATGTCATGGAAAAAGCTTAATATTTTGTATATTCAGTGTATACTTAAGTGATAATGGCCGAGAAGCCGGTGTTTGGAGGATATATTGGCACAGGGGTTGTTAGGCCCGAGACGATTGCCTGGCTGGGCTGATGAGACAATGGATTGTCCAGTCAGATGGAACAGAGTAAATAGGCATTTTAACGTCATAGATTTAGTCGGTGGTAACTTGGAATGCACTTTTAACCAATCAGCATTCAGGATTAGATCCACCCATTGTATATGTAGGGAGGTATTCTGGTGGTTTGAGCATTGGGCCAGTAACTGAAAGGTTGCTGGATTGAATCCCTGAGCTGACAAGGTACAAATCTGTCACTCTGAACAAGACAGTTAACCCACTGTTCCCTGGGCGCTGAAAACATGGATGTGGATTAAGGCAGCTCCCTGCACCTCTCTGATTCAGAGGAGTTGGGTTAAATGCAGAAGACACATATCAGTTTAAGGCGTTCAGTTGTACAACTGACTAGGTATCCCACTTTCTCTTTACAAACTACACTGGACAGACAAATTACAATGAAAACATACAAAACAGTAGCTGATGAACAAACATAAACACCAGTCAGCATTAGTTCATACCTATTAGTCCTAGTTAATATGAATATACTGTAATTATAGTTTTTTGTGTGTGTGTGTCCACAGCCACTTTGCCTGCCTGTCGTCTAAGTACATGTGCCCGGGCGTGCCCGCGGTGATGAGTACCCTGCTGGCCAACATCAATGCTTACTACGCCCACACCACCCAGTCCACCAATAACGTCTCGGCATCAGACCGCTTCGCCGCATCCAACTTTGGAGTGAGTTAATTGGCTTATTCCCCTCGTGTTTTAAGTTGAGCTTTTAATTGAAGGTATTATTTGACTTTTCTATCTACAGTATATGGACCCATTAGAAAGACCATCCTGGAGATGATATGTTGAACTGTGTAGATAATTGAAGTTCGGAACTGGAACATTGTCCTGAGGGCCCTCTGCCCTAATACAGTCTCTGACCCTATTTTCAAACAGTGGCCAAATGTACATCCCCAACTGCCCAATCAGACTCCCCGTGCTCGATCCTGTCCTGTGTTGACATACCATTTCTTAACCAATACAAATAAAGCATTTAGCTAGACCGGAAATAACACCTGTTAAACACGTGTATGTTTCCATTTTTAACCCTGTTTTATCTTGTCCCGTGTGTGTGTGTCCCGTGTGTGTGTGTGTCGTGTGTGTGTGTGTGTGTGTGTCGTGTGTGTGTGTCTCGTGTGTGTGTGTCCCATGTGTGTGTGTCCCGTGTGCGTGTCCCGGGTGCGTGTCCCGTGTGCGTGTCCCGTGTGCGTGTCCCGTGTGCGTGTCCCGTGTGCGTGTCCCGTGTGCGTGTCCCGTGTGCGTGTCCCGTGTGCGTGTCCCGTGTGCGTGTCCCGTGTGCGTGTCCCGTGTGCGTGTCCCGTGTGCGTGTCCCGTGTGCGTGTCCCGTGTGCGTGTGGGTAGAAGGACAGGTTTGTGAAACTCCTAGATCAGCTCCACAACTCCCTGAGGATTGACCTATCTATGTACCGGGTAATGTCAACTTTGACCTTTCTAAACAACTATTTTCTTTACCGTTTACGATTTCTCATTTTATATATATATATGTTAAGGATATTGAGAGTCTTTTAAAAGTGTTTGTGTCAAACACTGTGTTATAATCTGTTTTATAAATGAAGTCATTGTGTTATAATCTGTTTCATAAATGGAAGTCATTGTGTTATAATCTGTTTTATAAATGAAGTCATTGTGTTATAATCTGTTTTATAAATGAAGTCATTGTGTTATAATCTGTTTTATAAATGAAGTCATTGTGTTATAATCTGTTTTATAAATGGAAGTCATTGTGTTATAATCTGTTTTATAAATGGAAGTCATTGTGTTATAATCTGTTTTATAAATGAAGTCATTGTGTTATAATCTGTTTTATAAATGGAAGTCATTGTGTTATAATCTGTTTTATAAATGGAAGTCATTGTGTTATAATCTGTTTTATAAATGAAGTCATTGTGTTATAATCTGTTTTATAAATGAAGTCATTGTGTTATAATCTGTTTTATAAATGAAGTCATTGTGTTATAATCTGTTTTATAAATGAAGTCATTGTGTTATAATCTGTTTTATAAATGGTAGTCATTGTGTTATAATCTGTTTTATAAATGAAGTCATTGTGTTATAATCTGTTTTATAAATGAAGTCATTGTGTTATAATCTGTTTTATAAATGGAAGTCATTGTGTTATAATCTGTTTTATAAATGGAAGTCATTGTGTTATAATCTGTTTTATAAATGGAAGTCATTGTGTTATAATCTGTTTTATAAATGGTAGTCATTGTGTTATAATCTGTTTTATAAATGGAAGTCATTGTGTTATAATCTGTTTTATAAATGAAGTCATTGTGTTATAATCTGTTTTATAAATGGAAGTCATTGTGTTATAATCTGTTTTATAAATGGAAGTCATTGTGTTATAATCTGTTTTATAAATGAAGTCATTGTGTTATAATCTGTTTTATAAATGGAAGTCATTGTGTTATAATCTGTTTTATAAATGGAAGTCATTGTGTTATAATCTGTTTTATAAATGGAAGTCATTGTGTTATAATCTGTTTTATAAATGAAGTCATTGTGTTATAATCTGTTTTATAAATGAAGTCATTGTGTTATAATCTGTTTTATAAATGGAAGTCATTGTGTTATAATCTGTTTTACAAATGGAAGTCATTGTTGTAAAGTCTTTGTTTGTAAATATCATGTGTTTTGGGTAATTGTGTTATTCTACTAATTCCATCTGCATGACACGGTATATAGGCCATTGTATAAGTAGCATTTTCTTGCAGTTTACATGATTATATTTAACCAGAAGTTGAAAGGCATGAAAGAGGAGATAAGTAGACTAATACAAAAGTATACTCACTATATAAAAATGACATTCTAAGTTACATAGACCTTCAACAAGCCATGTTTATTTGACCAGTCTTGTGATATCTGAACCTATCTTTCAAAAACATATCTCTGTTCCAAACAGTGTTTCTTTGTTTCTACACTCTTTTAAAGTGTTTCTGTGTTTGTAATGGTGTTTTGTCTTTGTAATGGTGTTTCTGTGTCTTTGTAATGGTGTTTCTGTGTCTGTAATGGTGTTTCTGTGTCTGTAATTGTGTTTCTGTCTTTGTAATGGTGTTTCTGTGTCTTTGTAATGGTGTTTCTGTGTTTGTAATGGTGTTTTTGTCTTTGTAATGGTGTTTCTGTGTCTGTAATGGTGTTTCTGTGTCTGTAATTGTGTTTCTGTCTTTGTAATGGTGTTTCTGTGTCTTTGTAATGGTGTTTCTGTGTTTGTAATGGTGTTTTTGTCTTTGTAATGGTGTTTCTGTGTCTGTAATGGTGTTTCTGTGTCTGTAATGGTGTTTCTGTCTGTGTAATTGTGTTTCTGTGTCTTTGGAATGGTGTTTCTGTCTTTGTAATGGTGTTTCTGTGTCTTTGTAATGGTGTTTCTGTGTGTTTGGAATGGTGTTTCTGTCTTTGTAATGGTGTTTCTGTGTGTTTGGAATGGTGTTTCTGTCTTTGTAATGGCGTTTCTGTGTCTTTGGAATGGTGTTTCTGTGTGTTTGGAATGGTGTTTCTGTCTTTGTAATGGTGTTTCTGTGTCTTTGGAATTGTGTTTCTGTGTGTTTTTAATGGTGTGTCTGTGTCTTTGTAATGGTGTTTCTATCTTTGTAATGGTGTTTCTGTCTGTGTAATTGTGTTTCTGTGTCTTTGGAATTGTGTTTTTGTCTTTGTAATGGTGTTTCTGTCTTTGTAATGGTGTTTCTGTCTGTGTAATGGTGTTTCTGTCTTTGTAATGGTGTTTCTGTCTGTGTAATGGTGTTTCTGTCTTTGTAATGGTGTTTTTGTCTTTGTAATGGTGTTTCTATCTTTTTAATGGTGTTTCTGTGTCTTTGGAATGGTGTTTCTGTCTTTGTAATGGTGTTTCTGTGTGTTTGGAATGGTGTTTCTGTCTTTGTAATGGTGTTTCTGTGTCTTTGGAATTGTGTTTCTGTGTGTTTTTAATGGTGTTTCTGTGTCTTTGTAATGGTGTTTCTGTCTTTGTAATGGTGTTTCTGTCTGTGTAATTGTGTTTCTGTCTTTGTAATGGTGTTTCTGTCTTTGTAATGGTGTTTCTGTCTGTGTAATTGTGTTTCTGTCTTTGTAATGGTGTTTTTGTCTTTGTAATGGTGTTTCTGTCTGTGTAATTGTGTTTCTGTATCTTTGGAATGGTGTTTCTGTCTTTGTAATGGTGTTTCTGTCTTTGTAATGGTGTTTTTGTCTTTGTAATGGTGTTTCTGTCTTTGTAATGGTGTTTCTGTCTTTGTAATGGTGTTTCTGTCTTTGTAATGGTGTTTCTATCTGTGTAATTGTGTTTCTGTCTTTGTAATGGTGTTTTTGTCTTTGTAATGGTGTTTCTGTCTTTGTAATGGTGTTTCTGTCTTTGTAATGGTGTTTCTATCTTTTTAATGGTGTTTCTGTGTCTTTGGAATGGTGTTTCTGTCTTTGTAATGGTGTTTCTATCTGTGTAATTGTGTTTCTGTCTTTGTAATGGTGTTTTTGTCTTTGTAATGGTGTTTCTGTCTTTGTAATGGTGTTTCTGTCTTTGTAATGGTGTTTCTATCTTTTTAATGGTGTTTCTGTGTCTTTGGAATGGTGTTTCTGTCTTTGTAATGGTGTTTCTGTGTCTTTGTAATGGTGTTTTTGTCTTTGTAATGGTGTTTCTGTGTCTTTGTAATGCTGTTTCTGTGTCTTTGTAATGGTGTTTTTGTCTTTGTAATGGTGTTTTTGTCTTTGTAATGGTGTTTCTGTGTCTTTGTAATGGTGTTTCTGTCTTTGTAATGGTGTTTTTGTCTTTGTAATGGTGTTTGTGTGTCTTTGTAATGGTGTTTCTGTGTCTTTGCAATGGTGTTTCTGTGTCTTTGTAATGGTGTTTCTGTGTCTTTGTAATGGTGTTTCTGTGTCTTTGTAATGGTGTTTCTGTCTTTGTAATGGTGTTTTTGTCTTTGTAATGGTGTTTCTGTGTCTTTGCAATGGTGTTTCTGTGTCTTTGTAATGGTGTTTCTGTGTCTTTGCAATGGTGTTTCTGTGTCTTTGTAATGGTGTTTCTGTGTCTTTGTAATGGTGTTTCTGTGTCTTTGTAATGGTGTTTCTGTCTTTGTAATGGTGTTTTTGTCTTTGTAATGGTGTTTCTGTGTCTTTGTAATGGTGTTTCTGTGTCTTTGTAATGGTGTTTTTGTCTTTGTAATTGTGTTTCTGTGTCTGTAATGGTGTTTCTGTGTGTTTTTAATGGTGTTTCTGTGTCTTTGTAATGGTGTTTCTGTCTTTGTAATGGTGTTTCTGTGTCTTTGTAATGTTGTTTCTGTTTCTTTGTAATGGTGTTTCTGTGTCTTTGTAATGGTGTTTCTGTCTTTGTGATGGTATTTCTGTGTCTTTGTAATGGTGTTTCTGTGTCTTTGTAATGGTGTTTCTGTCTTTGTAATGGTGTTTCTGTGTCTTTGTAATGGTGTCTTTGTAATGGTGTTTCTGTGTGTTTTTAATGGTGTTTCTGTGTTTGTAGAATAACTTCCCAGCCAGTAGCCCTGAGAGGCTGCAGGACCTCAAATCCACTGTAGACCTACTGACCAGCATCACCTTCTTCAGGATGAAGGTGAACAAAACAATACCTCATTCATCTCCTTCTTCATCTCTTTTTCATCAAGTCCATGCTTCTTTCCAGGAAATATGTGGATTCATAGATGGACTTATTGCTAATCTAGCTCTTGAGTAGCCTCGTACGACCATCTTGATCTCGCGAGCTCACGTTCTGTTTCGCTCCACGGATTCAGTGGAACAAAACGAGAGCACAACGGTGGATCAGGATAGGTCTTGAGGGCTAGGTAACATTTATCAGCCGTTAAGGTGTATCAGCCATATACTGTTAGTGTCAGGTTAATGGATAATTCATTGCAATGTTGTTGACAGTCATTGAACATCTACAAACCATCTACTACTTGGGACTATCCAAATAAAGCGTTACCTGACATCACTCTCTGAGGAAATAGCAAGCATTTTTTAAATGGTCTGTTTGAGCTATAAGTTTGAGGTGGGGGGAGGGGGGGGTTCTACAATGTATGCTTTGGCAAAAATAGAAGTACAGGATCAAATCAAATCAAAGTGTATTGCAGTGAAATACTTACTTACGAGCCCCTAACTAACAGTGCCGTTTAAAAAAATATGGATAAAAATAAGAGATAGAAGTAACAAATAATTAAAGAGCAACAGTTAAAAATAACAAGATATAGAAGGTGGTGCCGGTACAGAGGCAATGTACATGGGCACCGGTTAGTTGAGGTAGTATGTAGACTTGAATTTGGAAGTTTACATACACCTTAGCCAAAAACATTCCAACTCCGTTTTTCACAATTCCTGACATTTAATCCCAGTAAAAAATCCCTATCTCAGGTCAGTTAGGATCACCACTTTACTTTAAGAATGTAAAACGTCAGAATAATAGTAGAGAGAATGATTTATTTCAGCTTTTATTTCTTTCATCACATTCCCAGTGGTTCAGAAGTTTACATACACTCAATTAGTATTTGGTAGCATTGCCTTCAAATTGTTTAACTTGGGTCAAACATGTTGGGTAGCCTTCCTCAAGCTTCCCACATTAATAAGTTGGGTGAATTTTGTCCCATTCCACCTGACAGTTGTTGGTGTGACTGAGTCAGCTTTGTAGGCCTCCTTGCTCGCACACACTTTCAGTTCTGCCCACAAATTTTCTGTAGAATTGAGATCAGGGCTTTGTGATGGCCACTCCAATACCTTGACTTTGTTGTCCTTAAGCCATTTTGCCACAACTTTGGAAGTATGCTTGGGGTCATTGTCCATTTGGAAGACCCATTTGCGACAAAGCTTTAACTTCCTGACTGATGTCTTGAGATGTTGCTTCAATATATCCACATAATTTTCCTTCCTTCCTCATGAAGCCATCTATTTTGTGAAGTGCACCAGTCCCTCCTGCAGCAAAGCACCACCATAACATGATGCTGCCACACCCGTGCTTCATGGTTGGGATGGTGTTCTTCGGCTTGCAAGCCTCAGGCTTTTTCCTCAAAACATAACAATGGTCATTATGGCCAAAAAGTTATATTTTTGTTTCATCAGACCAGAGGACATTTCTCAAAAAGTACGATATTTGTCCCCATGTGCAGTTGCAAACCGTAGTCTGGCTTTTTTTATGGCGGTTTTGGAGCAGTGGCTTCTTCCTTGCTGAGCGGCCTTTCAGGTTATGTCGATATAGGACTCGTTTTACTGTGGATATTGATAATTTTGTACCGGTTTCCTCCAGCATCTTCACAAGGTCCTTTGCTGTTGTTCTGGGATTGATTTGCACTTTTGGCACCAAAGTACGTCCATCTCTAGGAGACAGAACGCATCTCCTTCCTGAGCGGTATGACGCCTGCATGGTCCCATTGGAGTTTATACTTGCGTACTATTGTTTGTACAGATGAACGTGGTACCTTCAGGTGTTTGGAAATTGCTCCCAAGGAGGAACCAGGCTTGTGGAGGTCTACAATTGTTTTGCTAATTTCTTTTGATTTTCCCATGATGTCAAGCAAAGAGGCACTGAGTAGGCCTTGAAATACATCCACAGGTACACCTCCAATTGACTCAAATTATGTCAATTGGCCTATCAGAAGCTTCTAAAGCCATGACATAATTTTCTGGAATTTTCCAAGCTGTTTAAAGGCACAGTCAACTTAGTGTATGTAAACTTCTGACCCACTGGAATTGTGATACAGTGAATTATAAGTGAAATAATCTGTCTGTAAACAATTGTTTGAAAAAATACTTGTGTCATGCACAAAGTAGTTGTCCTAACTGACTTGCCAAAACTATAGTTTGTTAACAAGAAATTTGTGGAGTGTTTGAAAAACAAGTTTTAATGACTCCCACATAAGTGTAAACTTCCGACTTCAACTGTATGTGTAGGTTTAGTTTATTAAAGTGACTATGCATAGATGACAACAGAGAGTGGCAGTGGTGTGGAGGGGGGGGCAATGCAAATAGTCTGGCTAACCATTTGTCTAGATGTTTAGGAGTCTTATGGCTTGGGGGTAGATGCTGTTTAGAAGCCTCTTGGTCCTAGACTTGGTGCTCCGGTACCGCTTGCCGTGTGGTAGCAGAGAGAACAGTCTGTGACTAGGGTGGCTTTGACAATTTTTAGGGCCTTCCTCTGACACCGCCTGGTAAAGAGGTCCTGGATGGCAGGAAGCTTGGCCCCAGTGATGTATTGGGCCTCTGTAGTGCCTTACGGTCGGAGGCCGGGCAGTTGCCACACCAGGCAGTGATGCAACCAGTTAGGATGCTCTCGATGGTGCAGCTGTAGAACCTTTTGAGGATATGAGGACCCATTCCAAATCTTTTCAGTCTCCTGAGGGGGAATAGGTTTTGGAATAGGTTTTGTCGTGCCCGCTTCACGACTGTCTTGGTGTGCTTGGACCTTTGTCTTGATCACGATGAGGGAGAGGTTGTTATCCTGGCATCACATGGCCAGGTCTCTTACCTCCTCCCTATAGGTTGTCTCGTTGTTGTTGTCGGTGATCAGGACATTATCTGTTGTGTCATCGGCAAATTTAATGATGGTGTGGAGTCGTGCCTGGCCGTGCAGTCGTGAGTGAACAGGGAGTATAGGAGGGGGCTGAGCACACACCCCTGAAGGGCCCCTGTGTTGAGGATCAGCGTGGCAGATGTGTTGTTACCTACCCTCACCACCTTGGGGCAGCCTGTCAGGAAGTCCAGGATCCAGTTGCAGAGGGAGGTGTTTAGTCCCAGGGTCCTTAGCTTAGTAATGAGCTTTGACGGCACTATGGTGTTGAACGCTGAGCTGTAGTCAATGAACAGCATTCGCACATAGGTGTTCCTTTTGTCCAGGTGTGAAAGGGTAGAGTGGAGCGGTATGCAAATTGAGTGGGTCTAGGGTTTCTGGGATGATGGTGAGATGGTGGGATGATGGTGTTGATGTGAGCCATGACCAGCCTTTCAAAGAACTTGATGTGGGGATGTTGACAGACTGTGTGCTTTTAAAAGTGAGATTTTCACTGGTCAGTTACTTTAAGGTCAACAGCATCAACAACATTTTGCAGTAGCCATCAGTCTCTGGACTTCAACCCCATTGAAAACCTGTGGTTTGAATTAGAGAGGGCAGACCATAAGTGCAGATGAAGGATATCAAGGATCTAGAAATATTCTGTATGGAGGACTGGTCTAAGATCCCTCCCACTGTGTTTTCCAGTCTCATCAAATATATTTTGTAAAATCTTTGTGCCGTTATCCTCACAAGGTATTGAAAAAAGGGGTGCCAATAATTGTTTTGCTTCTCAGGGTAGCCTAGTGGTTAGAGCGTTGGACTAGTAACCAGAAGGTTGCAAGTTCAAATCTGTCGTTCTGTCCCTGAACAGGCAGTTAACCCACAGTTTCTAGGCAGTCATTGAAAATAAGAATATGTTCTTAACTGACTTGCCTAGTTAAATAAAGGTAAAATAAAAACATTTATCAAGAGTGACAATGTTTTGGAACTGACTGGTCATTCTAATGCTAAACTAACTGACCTCTGACCCTCCTGTGTGATCAGGTCCAGGAGCTGCAGAGCCCCCCCAGGGCCAGTCAGGTGGTGAAGGACTGTGTTAAAGCCTGTCTCAACTCCACCTATGAATACATCTTCAACAACTGTCATGAACTCTACAGCAGAGAGTACCAGACAGACCCTGTGAGTATGTGTGTTTGTGTGTGTTTCTGTGCATGTGTGTGTGTGTTCACGTTGTTGTGGCAGAAATGGGGTGAGTTGTTGTAACTTCTGAAGTGTTATGGTCTGTTCTGTGTTGGACTGTGATGCTATGCCTGTTATAGACTCCTGGTATGTCTGCATCCTAACACAAGGCCAATGCGTTCCGGAACTGTTGCTTGTATAAAGAACTGTTGTGGAAACAATATGATTGTATTATTACCTCTGTCTCCCTCGCTATATAAGAGACATGGAACCATTTACTCTGGGAGCTCCTTCCCTGACTGAGATCAGAGAGGGATCTCCCTCGCTATATAAGAGACATGGAACCATGTACTCTGGGAGATCCTTCCCTGACTGAGATCAGAGAGGGATCTACCTCGCTATATAAGAGACATGGAACCATTTACTCTGGGAGATCCTTCCCTGACTGAGATCAGAGAGGGATCTACCTCGCTATATAAGAGACATGGAACCATGTACTCTGGGAGATCCTTCCCTGACTGAGATCAGAGAGGGATCTACCTCGCTATATAAGAGACATGGAACCATTTACTCTGGGAGATCCTTCCCTGACTGAGATCAGAGAGGGATCTACCTCGCTATATAAGAGACATGGAACCATGTACTCTGGGAGCTCCTTCCCTGACTGAGATCAGAGAGGGATCTATCTGCTGCGTGAATCTATTAAAGATTCACTATTATCATTATAAATTAGTCTCTGCCTAATCTTTGGATCGAATTTTCCACATCAACATGATAGCATACATTTGTGTGTGTGTGTGTGTTTATGTGTGTTTGTGTATGTGTGTTCACGTGAGTGCTTGCCTGTGTGTATGTCTGTCTGACCTTCCTCTCTCTCTCCAGGCTAAGGCTGACGTTCCAGAAGAGCAGGGTCCCAGTATCAAGAACTTGGACTTCTGGTCAAAACTCATCACCCTCATCGTCTCCATCATAGAGGAAGACAAAAACTCCTATACACCCTGTCTCAACCAGTGAGTCTCTCTGTTTCTGTCTCTGTCTCTGTCTCTCTACCTCCCTCTCTCTCTCTCTCCCTCTCCCTCTCTCTCTCTCTCTCTCTCTACCTCCCTCTCTCTCTACCTCCCTCTCTCTCTCTACCTCCCTCTCTCTACCTCGCTCTGTCGCTCTCTCTACCCCCCTCTCTCTCTCTCTCTCTCTCTCTCTCTCTCTCTCTCTCTCTCTACCCTCCCCTCTCTCTCTCTCTCCCTCCCTCTCTCTCTCTCTCTCCCTCTGTCTCTCTCTCTCTACCTCCCCCTCTCCCTCTCTACCTCCCTCTGTATCTCTCTCTCTACCTACCCCTCTCTTTCTCTCTCTCTACCCCCCCTCTCTCTCTCCCTCTCTCTCTCTCTCTACCCTCCCTCTCTCTCTCTCTCTACCTCCCTCTCTCTCTCTCTCTACCTCCCTCTCTCTCTCTCTCTCTCTACCTCCCCTCTCTCTCTCTACCTCCCTCTCTCTCTCTCTCTACCCTCCCTCTCTCTCTCTCTCTACCTCCCTCTCTCTCTCTCTCTCTCTACCTCCTCTCTCTCTCTCTCTCTCTCTCTCTCTCTCTCTCTCTCTCTCTCTCTCTCTCTCTCTCTCTCTCTCTCTCTCTCTCAATTCAATTCAATTCAGGGGGCTTTATTGGCATGGGAAACGTGTTAACATTTCCAAAGCAAGGGAGGTAGATACTATACAAAAGTGAAATAAACAATAAAAATGTATATTAAACATTACACATACAGAAGTTTCAAAACAATAAACGTATATATACAGTGTTGTAATGATGTACAAATGGTTAAGGGTACACAAGGGATAATAAATAAGCATAAATATGGGTTGTATTTACAATGTTTTTTGTTCTTCACTGGTTGCCCTTTTCTTGTGGCAACAGGTCACAAATCTTGCTGCTGTGATGCACACTGTGGTATTTCACCCAATTGATATGGGAGTTTATCAAAATTGGGTTTGTTTTCGAATTCTTTGTGGATCTGTGTAATCTGAGGGAAATATGTGTCTCTAACAGGAGGTTAAGTGCAGCTCAGTTTCCACCTCATTTTGTGGGCAGTGTGCCATGTCTGCCTACAGCGGCCTTTCTCAATAGCAAGGCTAAGCTCACTAAGTCTGTACATAGTCAAAGCTTTCCTTAAGTTTGGGTCAGTCACAGTGGTCAGGTATTCTGCCACTGTGTACTCTGTTTAGGGCCAAATAGCATTTTAGTTTGCTCTGTTTTTTTGTTCATTCTTTCCAATGTGTCAAGTAATTATCTTTTTGTTTTCTCGTGATTTGATTGGGTCTAATTGTACTGCTGTCTCTCTCTCTCTCTCTCTCTCTCTCTCTCTCTCTCTCTCTCTCTCTCTCTCTCTCTCTCTCTGTCTCTGTCTCTGTCTCTGTCTCTGTCTCTGTCTCTGTCTCTATCTCTCTGTCTCTGTCTCTGTCTCTCCCTCTCTGAACACTTTTCTCCTGTCCCGCGCAGGTTTCCTCAGGAACTGAATGTGGGCGTGATCAGTGCAGAGGTCATGTGGAACATGTTTGCTCAAGATATGAGATATGCCATGGAGGGTAAGTGTGTGTGTGCGTGCGTCTGTGTGTAGGTTTGTGTGCCTGTGTGTACTATGAATGAATATGTTCCAAATCTCCCCTACTATTCTCTATCATTCTCAGAGCATGAGAAGAACCGGCTGTGTAAGAGTGCTGATTACATGAACCTGCACTTCAAGGTGAAGTGGCTCTACAACGAATACTGCAAAGAGCTGCCCACCTTCCAGAAACGTGTACCTGAGTATCCAGCGTGAGTGTCCTTTATCTCATCTTATTCAGCTTTTTTTTATGGAAAGTCCATTGATTTTTGTATTTTTTGTGTTATCACATAATGAGAGGTTTTTGTGGACCCCTTCTCTGCCGCCTCATAGGTGGTTCGAGCCGTTTGTCATCCAGTGGTTGGACGAGAACGAGGAAGTGTCCAGAGACTTCCTGCACGGTGCCCTAGTGAGGGACACAAAGGACGGGGTAAATTCACATCTATTTCCTCTCTGAGATTTTTTGTTTTACAGGCCTCTATCTATCTATCTATCTATCTATCTATCTATCTATCTATCTATCTATCTATCTATCTATCTATCTATCTATCTATCTATCTATCTATCTATCCCTCCCTCCCTCTACCCCTTCCTCCCTCTATCTATCCCTCCCTCTATCTATCTATCCCTCCCTCTATCTATCCCAGTGGTCCTTGGGGTCCAATTACTGTTGCCTACAGCAGCTTCCTGTTTCCTGTGTCAGCAGGAAACCAGTCCCACCGCCACCGCCCCCCCCCACCCACCCCCCACCCTTCACGACATGATCAATAATCCTCTAATGACAGGGGTGTTAATGAGGCCTCTGCTCCCCATCATATCACTAATCACCTAATTCACCTGATGAAGAGAGGAACCAGCCACACACACTGTCCATTCATAGAGAATTCAACAGCACCAGGGCCATCGATCTATAAAGTACAAGATGAAATGTATTGTCTTGAGAAAGGGGGCATCCCTCTCCTGTTCTTTGAAGTGTGAGGATCCCAGTAGTGCCTTTTGTTAGATATCTGAGTGCTTTTTAACCCCCCACCCCCCTGCCTCTCTTACCCCATACAGTTCCAGGTGACGTCAGAGCATGCTCTGTTCTCCTGTTCGGTGGTGGATGTGTTCTCTCAGCTCAACCAGAGCTTCGAGATCATACGCAAGTTAGAGTGTCCTGACCCCCAGATCGTAGGCAACTACATGAAGAGATTCGCCAAGGTACCACCCTTAGGCCTTACCAATATGGCCGACAATAACACTGATATGGTTAGATGATGCAGAAGATGCTCATTCAGATGATAAACATCTCTCCCTTTCTCCGTATCTCTCTCTCTGTATCTCTGTATCTCTGTCTCTATCTATCTCCCTCTCTCTCTCTCTATCTATCCCCCTCTCTCTCTCTCTCTCTCTCTCTCTCTCTCTCTCTCTCTCAGACCATCGGGAACGTTCTGCTGTCCTATGCTGAGATCATTTCCAAAGAGTTCCCTAAACAATGTGGGAACAAAGAGAAAGAGAAAGTGGTAGGTTAGGGAAACTGTGTGTGTGTAAGGGCAGGAGTGTTTGATTAGCTGAATGTGGTCTAAAGGGAGAAGCTGGACTGGCTCCCAGGGGAACTAAGTCTCCCAAAGGACTGACTCATCTATAGTCAACACTCACTGAATCTGTCTGTCTGTCTGTCTGTCTGTCTGTCTGTCTGTCTGTCTGTCTGTCTGTCTGTCTGTTTGTATCTGTCTCTTGTTTGTATCAGCAAGATACAGAGAGATATGTCAAATATGATCTGTCCTTATTTGTGTCTTCTTCAGCCCTGCATCATCATGAATAACATCCAACAGCTTAGAGTGCAGCTGGAGAAGATGTTTGAGGCCATGGGAGGCAAAAATGTGAGTTTGTCAACCTCCACGTCCATCACTCAGACCTCTATGAGCCATCACTCAGACCTCTATGAGCCATCACTCAGACCTCTATGAGCCATCACTCAGACCTCTATGAGCCATCACTCAGACCTCTATGAGCCATCACTCAGACCTCTATGAGCCATCACTCAGACCTCTATGAGTCATCACTCAGACCTCTATGAGCCATCACTCAGACCTCTATGAGTCATCACTCAGACCTCTATGAGCCATCACTCAGACCTCTATGAGTCATCACTCAGACCTCTATGAGTCATCACTCAGACCTCTATGAGCCATCACTCAGACCTCTATGAGTCATCACTCAGACCTCTATGAGTCATCACTCAGACCTCTATGAGTCATCACTCAGACCTCTATGAGTTATCACTCAGACCTCTATGAGTCATCACTCAGACCTCTATGAGTCATCACTCAGACCTCTATGAGTCATCACTCAGACCTCTATGAGTCATCACTCAGACCTCTATGAGTCATCACTCAGACCTCTATGAGTCATCACTCAGACCTCTATGAGTCATCACTCAGACCTCTATGAGCCATCACTCAGACCTCTATGAGCCATCACTCAGACCTCTATGAGCCATCACTCAGACCTCTATGAGTCATCACTCAGACCTCTATGAGTCATCACTCAGACCTCTATGAGCCATCACTCAGACCTCTATGAGTCATCACTCAGACCTCTATGAGCCATCACTCAGACCTCTATGAGTCATCACTCAGACCTCTATGAGCCATCACTCAGACCTCTATGAGCTATCACACAAACCATATTGTAAAAATGCATACCTACAATGTAATTACACTGTACCTACAGTATGTAATTTACTAAATACATGTATATAGGACACTTCCTGCTATGTAAATACATGTATTAAGGACACTTCCTGCTATGTAAATAAATGTATTAAGGACACTTACTTCCTGCCCCCAGCTGAACGTGGAGGCCAGTGACTTCCTGAAGGACCTGCAATTAAAGCTCAACAACGTCATGGACGACCTTAGTAGGATCTTTGCCGTCAGGTGTGTGTGCGTGTGTGTTCGTGTGTGTTTGTGTGTAGGTATGTGTGGATTTATTTAGTTGAAACATGGCGCTTTCAGGGTTGTATTCATGAGGACATGCAATGGAAAACGTTTTGGAACTCCCTCTTTCAATCAGCTTTCTTCCGCTTGGTGCCTAATGAATACTACCCAGAGTTGTAGGTTTTGATTGTTGTCTGTGTGTCTGTCTGTATACAGTTTTCAGCCCCAGATTGAGGAAAATGTAAAGCAGATGGGAGATATCTTGGGCCAGGTGAAGGGACAGACTGTTACAGACAACAACAGTGTGGCCGGGGATGCAGACAACGTCCTGCAGCCCATCATGGACTTCCTCGACACCAAGTGAGACACAGAGACCGAGCCGTGCACACACACACACACACACACACACACCACACACACCACACATACACACCACACACACACACACACACACACACACACACACACACACACACACACACACACACACACACACACACACACACACACACACACACACACCACACACACCACACACACCACACACACACACACCACACACACACACACACACACCACACACACACACCACACACACACACACACACACACACACACACACACCACACACACCACACACACCACACACACCACACACACACCACACACACCACACACACACCACACACACCACACACACCACACAACACACCACACACAGACACCACACAACACACGACACACACACACACACAAGTATCTCGACAAACCATTTCTGTATGGACCTTGCTTTGTGCACAGGGACATTGTCATGCTGAAACGGGAAAGGGCCGTCCCCAAACTGTCGCCACAGAGTTGGAAGTACATAATCGTCTTTGATGTCATTGCATGCTGTGGCGTTAAGATTTCCCTTCACTTTAACTAAGGGCCCGAACCATGAAAAACAGCCCAGACCATTACCTTTCCATCCCCAAACTTTACAGTTGGCACTATGCATTGGGGCTGGTAGCGTTCTGCTGGCATCCACCAAACCCAGATTTGTGTGTCGGACTGCCAGATGGCAAAGTGTGATTCATCACTCCAGAGAACGCCTTTCCACTGCTCCAGAGTCCAACTTTACTCCACTCCAGCCGACGCTTGGCATTGAGCATTGGGATCTTAGGCTTGTGTGCGGCTGCTCGGCCATGGAAACCCATTTCATGAAGCTCCTGACGAACAGTTATTGTGCTGAAGTTGCTTCCAGAGGCAGTTTGGAACTCAGTAGTGAGTGTTGCAATCGAGGACAGAGGATTTTTAGACGCTACGTGCTTCAGCACTTGCCTGTCCCATTCGGTGAGCTTGTGTGGCCTACCACTCGCGGCTGAGCCATTGTTGCTCCTAGACATTTCCACTTCATATTAATTAACTGCGCTTACAGTTGACCGGGACAGCTCTAGCAGGGCAGACATTGACGAACTGACTTGTTGGAAAGATGCTATCCTATGACTGTGCCACGTTGAAAGTCACTGAGCCAATGTTTGTCTGTGGAGACTGCATGTCTGTGTGCTAAATTGTATACACCTGTCAGCAAAGCGTGTGGCTGAAATAGCGGAATGCATAAATTTGAAGGGGTGTCTACATACTTTTGAACATGTAGTGTATTGGTCACATACAAGTCTCAAAAGTCAAACAAGACATTCAGATTATAATGGGGAGATCCATGTAATAACCCTAACGCTAACTACTAGCCCCAGCCCTAAGGCTAACTACTAGCCTCAGCCCTTACCCTAACTACTAGCCCCAGCTCTAATGCTAACTACTAGCCCCTGCCCTAACGCTAACTACTAGCCCCTGCCCTAACGCTAACAACTAGCCCCTGCCCTAATGCTAACTACTATCCCCAGCTCTAACGCTAACTACTAGCCCCAGCCCTAATGCTAACCTAACTACAAGCCCCAGCTCTAACCTAACTACTAGCCCCAGCCCTAACCCTAACTACTAGCCCCAGCCCTAACCCTAACTACTAGCCCCAGCTCTAACGCTAACTACGAGCCCCAGCCCTAATGCTAATTACTAGCCCCGGCCCTAATGCTAACTACTATTCCCAGCCCTAACACTAACTGCTAGCCCCAGCCCTAACGCTACCCTAACTACTAGCCCCAGCCCTAATCCTATCTACTAGCCCCAGCCCTAACCCTAACTACTAGCCCCAGCCCTAATGCTAACTACTATCCCCAGCCCTAATGCTAACTACTAGCCCCAGCCCTAACGCTAACTACTAGCCCCAGCCCTATCCTAACTACTATCCCCAGCCCTAACTACTAGCCCCAGCTCTAATCCTAACTATTAGCCCCAGCCCTAATGCTAACTACTAGCCCCAGCCCTAACGCTAACTACGAGTCCCAGCCCTATCCTAACTACTAGCCCCAGCCCTAATGCTAACTACTATCCCCAGCCCTAACTACTAGCCCCAGCCCTAATGCTAACTACTAGCCCCAGCCCTAACGCTAACTACTAGCCCCAGCTCTAACGCTAAATACTAGCCCCATCCCTAATGCTAACAACTATCCCCATCCCTAACCCTAACTACTAGCCCCAGCCCTAACGCTAACTACTAGCCCCAGCCCTAACGCTAACTACTAGCCCCAGCCCTAACGCTAACTACAAGCCCCAGCCCTAACGCTAACCTTAATCCTTGTCCTAACCTCAAACTTAACTCTTACACTAGCCCTAACCTAAACCCTTATTCTAACCCTAACCATATCTTTAGCAAGCAGTTGCTTATCAACAGATAATTTGTTAATAGTCCATCTTTTGATGTTAGCTGGTCATACTATCTGGACTATACAAACAAGTGTGACCCCATTCATTTCCTCCCTTTTTGCTACTTTTATCAGTACTGTCTAGCTTAGCTTAATAGATGTATCTATAACAGTCAATCCATACTTTAGTGTCAAAAGGTATTGTAACCTAATAAACTACTCAAAATACACACAACCTGACAAAGAAAACTATTAACATATTCCATTGACAATCGTGTCACCTTCCACCCTTGTCTTGACAAGCTGGTAAAGTAGAGCAGCTGTCTCGTCTGGTAAAGTAGAGCAGCTGTCTCATCTGGTAAAGTAGAGCAGCTGTCTCGTCTGGTAAAGTAGAGCAGCTGTCTTGTAAGGTAAAGTAGAGCAGCTGTCTCGTCTGGTAAAGTAGAGCAGCTGTCTCGTCTGGTAAAGTAGAGCAGCTGTCTCGTCTGGTAAAGTAGAGCAGCTGTCTCGTCTGGTAAAGTAGAGCAGCTGTCTCGTCTGGTAAAGTAGAGCAGCTGTCTCGTCTGGTAAAGTAGAGCAGCTGTCTCGTCTGGTAAAGTAGAGCAGCTGTCTCATCTGGTAAAGTAGAGCAGCTGTCTCGTCTGGTAAAGTAGAGCAGCTGTCTTGTCTGGTAAAGTAGGCAGCCGTCTCGTCTGGTAAAGTAGAGCAGCCGTCTCGTCTGGTAAAGTAGGCAGCCGTCTCGTCTGGTAAAGTAGAGCAGCCGTCTCATCTGGTAAAGTAGAGCAGCTGTCTCGTCTGGTAAAGTAGGCAGCCGTCTCGTCTGGTAAAGTAGGCAGCCGTCTCATCTGGTAAAATAGGCAGCCGTCTCATCTGGTAAAATAGGCAGCCGTCTCGTCTGGTAAAGTAGGCAGCCGTCTCGTCTGGTAAAATAGGCAGCCGTCTCATCTGGTAAAATAGGCAGCCGTCTCGTCTGGTAAAGTAGGCAGCCGTCTCGTCTGGTAAAATAGGCAGCCGTCTCATCTGGTAAAATAGGCAGCCGTCTCATCTGGTAAAATAGGCAGCCGTCTCATCTGGTAAAATAGGCAGCCGTCTCGTCTGGTAAAATAGGCAGCCGTCTCATCTGGTAAAATAGGCAGCCGTCTCGTCTGGTAAAATAGGCAGCCGTCTCGTCTGGTAAAATAGGCAGCCGTCTCATCTGGTAAAATAGGCAGCCGTCTCGTCTGGTAAAATAGGCAGCCGTCTCGTCTGGTAAAATAGGCAGCCGTCTCGTCTGGTAAAATAGGCAGCCGTCTCATCTGGTAAAATAGGCAGCCGTCTCATCTGGTAAAATAGGCAGCCGTCTCATCTGGTAAAATAGGCAGCCGTCTCGTCTGGTAAAATAGGCAGCCGTCTCGTCTGGTAAAATAGGCAGCCGTCTCGTCTGGTAAAATAGGCAGCCGTCTCGTCTGGTAAAATAGGCAGCCGTCTCGTCTGGGGCCCTGATAGAAGGATGCGGGTTGAGAGTCAGAAGCAGGTCAGGCTGTGAATGTGATGTAAGGGTGACACAGTCACAACAATATAGGAGTTGGCCTGGTTTTGGAACATATGATTGTTGCTGCAAATTGGACAACCTGAGGGGATGATGTTCAGCAGATGTTACATCCATGTACATTATCTATATAATCGTCAACAATCTGTTGAAGATTAAAACAGGTTGAAAATGCAGACACTCACACACTAACACACACACACACACACACACACACACACACACACACACACACACACACACACACACACACACACACACACACACACACACACACACACACACACACACACACACACACACCCTCTCTCTCTTCTTCTGCATGGGTATACTAAGATGTATTCTCTCCTCTAGTCTGTCGCTGTTTGCTAAGATCTGTGAGAAGACTGTGCTGAAGAGAGTGCTGAAGGAACTGTGGAAACTGGTCATTAACACTATGGAGAAAAGCATTGTGCTTCCCCCGTTCACAGACCAGTCGGTGAGAAACACACACACGTACACACACATTTCCTTATGTCTAAAAACCTGAGCATAATTCTCTTCCATTACATTCTCTCTGCTTCCAGTCTTTACAAATTATTTTCAATGGTATAATACAGTATCTACCATTCATTTAGAAATATGAAGTTGTGAACGTACACTTTGGCTAGAATAAGATGTAGAGGATTCAATGGTTACTTCTTGGTTGTTGATTTGTTGAGATGGGCCTGTGCAGTTTCACTGACCCCCTCTCTCTCGCCATCGCCCCACCCTCTCCTCCTCAGGTTATAGTAAGTACTGTGTGTGTGTGTGTGTGTGTGTGTGTGTGTGTGTGTGTGTGTGTGTGTGTGTGTGTGTGTGTGTGTGTGTGTGTGTGTGTGTGTGTGTGTGTGTGTGTGTGTGTGTGTGTGTGTGTGTGTGTGTGTGTGTGTGTGTGCTCGCGTGAATGAGTGTGTGTTTCTCCCTGTATGATGTCTGTCAGCACGGACACACGGAGTCCTCTGCTACCTGTGACATCACTCCTCTTGTCCCCCATGCTACTCAGTGTAACCCCCTCCCTGTCTCAGATTTATCACCAGCCCCTGGCCTACTTGTAAACTCCAGAAGGATTGGGTTGTTGTAAGCAGTAAGGCTAACACCTATCCACTCCCTCCAGATCTACATGAGTGACTAGTGGATAGGAGGAGAGGGCTTGATTTGAGTGCATTGTATACTGTCATTATCAAACCTTGTCTGTACGTTAGAAATTAGCATGGTGCACGGCTGAGCCATGGAATACCTGACCTGGTGCCACTGGAATACAGCACCTTTCCTCCCCGTTAGTCCCCTTTCTCCTCTTCCTGTCCCCTTTCTCCTCTTCCTCCCCTCCTTAGTCCCCTGTCTCCTCTTCCTCCCCTCCTTAGTCCCCTGTCTCCTCTTCCTCCCCTCCTTAGTCCTCTTTCTCCTCTTCCTCCCCTCTTTAGTCCCCTTTCTCTTCTTCCTCCCCTCTTTAGTCCCCTTTCTCCTCTTCCTCCCCTCCTTAGTCCCCTGTCTCCTCTTCCTCCCCTCCTTAGTCCGCTTTCTCCTCTTCCTCCCCTCTTTAGTCCCCTTTCTCCTCTTCCTCCCCTCTTTAGTCCCCTTTATCCTCTTCCTCCCCTCCTTAGTCCCCTGTCTCCTCTTCCTCCCCTCCTTAGTCCCCTTTCTCCTCTTCCTCCCCTCCTTAGTCCCCTTTCTCCTCTTCCTCCCCTCCTTAGTCCCCTGTCTCCTCTTCCTCCCCTCCTTAGTCCCCTGTCTCCTCTTCCTCCCCTCCTTAGTCCCCTTTCTCCTCTTCCTCCCCTCCTTAGTCCCCTGTCTCCTCTTCCTCCCCTCCTTAGTCCCCTTTCTCCTCTTCCTCCCCTCCTTAGTCCCCTGTCTCCTCTTCCTCCCCTCCTTAGTCCCCTGTCTCCTCTTCCTCCCCTCCTTAGTCCCCTGTCTCCTCTTCCTCCCCTCCTTAGTCCCCTGTCTCCTCTTCCTCCCCTCCTTAGTCCGCTTTCTCCTCTTCCTCCCCTCCTTAGTCCCCTGTCTCCTCTTCCTCCCCTCCTTAGTCCCCTTTCTCCTCTTCCTCCCCTCCTTAGTCCCCTGTCTCCTCTTCCTCCCCTCCTTAGTCCCCTTTCTCCTCTTCCTCCCCTCCTTAGTCCCCTTTCTCCTCTTCCTCCCCTCCTTAGTCCCCTTTCTCCTCTTCCTCCCCTCCTTAGTCCCCTTTCTCCTCTTCCTCCCCTCCTTAGTCCCCTGTCTCCTCTTCCTCCCCTCCTTAGTCCCCTTTCTCCTCTTCCTCCCCTCCTTTACCTGTCTCATATTTTTCTCCTTGTCACGTTTTTCTTTTAGAAGGAACGTGTCCTTCCACTACAGTGTTGCCTGTGTGTTGAATGGATTGGAGGTTACCACACAATCCCGTACTGGATTTGAAACCTCTCCTGCACATGTCTTTTTCCCCCATTCTTTATTGTGACATGATTAACTACATGTATGTGTAATTTGTACTCTCCTCATCTTCTTCAAACAACTCTCCCCCTCATGCTCCGCTCTCTGCACCACCTACCCAACCCAATTCCCCCTCTTCTCTCACCACCATCACCCTTATCTCACTCACTCTCACTCTCTCTCACTCACTCTCACTCTCTCTCACTCACTCTCACTCGCTCTCTCTCCATCACAGGGCACTCAGATGATCTTTAATGCAGCTAAGGAGTTGGGTCAGCTTTCTAAGCTCAAGGTAATGATGATGACATATTAGGATGAGTTCCTTTATGATGACAAATTAGGATGAGTTTCTTTATGATGACAAATTAGGATGAGTTCCTTTATGATGACACATTAGGATGAGTTCCTTTATGATGACAGATTAGGATGAGTTCCTTTATGATGACAGATTAGGATGAGTTCCTTTATGATGACACATTAGGATGAGTTCCTTTATGATGACACATTAGGATGAGTTCCTTTATGATGACAGATTAGGATGAGTTCCTTTATGATGACACATTAGGATGAGTTCCTTTATGATGACAAATTAGGATGAGTTCCTTTATGATGACAGATTAGGATGAGTTCCTTTATGATGACACATTAGGATGAGTTCCTTTCTTGATTTCTACAGCATGTTTCATATAAAATGCAGTCCTGGGGTGTATTGTGTCGTATTACCTACATTGTTACATTAACTCTGTTGTCTGTTTCCTGGTACACTGCAGGAGCACATTGTGAGAGAGGAGGCCAAGGCTCTCTCCCCTAAACAGTGTGCCATCATAGAGCTGGCATTGGACACCATTAAGGTACCGTATACTACATGTACAGCATGTATAATATGTACTATGCAGTAAATAATATGTCTGCTACTGTATGATGCTTCATAACTTGTTATAAGCATGTCCGAGCCTTTGGGATGTCTTATAACAAGGGATATACTATGTTACATCTCTCTAAGGATAAATAACACTGCCTGTTGACCTCTGCCCCTGCAGCAATACTTCCATGCGGGTGGTGTGGGTCTGAAGAAGACGTTCCTGGAGAAGAGTCCTGACCTGAAGTCTCTGCACTACGCCCTGTCCCTCTACACACAACACACTGACAAGCTCATCAGGAAGTTTGTCCTTTCACAAAACGCTCAGGGTACGTCACACCCTCTGTCTCTGTCTGTCTGGCTAGTGGTCTGTCTGTCTGGCTAGTAGTGGTCTGTCTGTCTGGCTAGTGGTCTGTCTGTCTGGCTAGTGGTCTGTCTGTCTGGCTAGTAGTGGTCTGTCTGTCTGGCTAGTAGTGGTCTGTCTGTCTGGCTAGTGGTCTGTCTGTCTGGCTAGTAGTGGTCTGTCTGTCTGGCTAGTAGTGCTCTGTCTGTCTGGCTAGTGGTCAGGTTGGCTGTCTGGCTAGTGGTCAGGTTGACTGTCTGGCTAGTGGTCAGGTTGGCTGTCTGGCTAGTGGTCAGGTTGGCTGTCTGGCTAGTGGTCAGGTTGGCTGCCTGGCTAGTGGTCTGGTTGGCTGCCTGGCTAGGGGTCTGGTTGGCTACCTGGCTAGTGGTCTGGCTGGTTGGCTGGCTCGCTGGCTGTGTGTGTGTCTATCTGCCTGTGTGTCTGAACTATTTTTTTTAATGCTAACTGTCATTGTGAAATGTGTTAAAAGAATACATCCTACTGAGGTGTCTTCTCTCCCTCTCTCTCTGCTAGTCCATGGAGGGAAGGGGGTCAGGTATACCCTCAACGAAGACACATTACCAGAAAAGGGTAAGTGCCTGTGACCGTGCATACCCCCACCCACCCCTCAATTTCTTCCTCCCTCTCCTTCTCTCTACACCTATCCATTTTAAACAGGTGTTTTCAGGAGAATTACCCTCAATTAGTGAATTACAGTCTTGCTCATCTCGTTACCAAGAGGTGTGTGTACATGTGTGTTTGTTTTAGTACCAATCGTTCTGTTCCGAGCAGAAACCCTATTTTTTTTCTAAACAGGTTCGATCCCCCAGAAAGTACCAATTCATAGAGCTGATTTTCCTTCATTTTTTAAACTTGTGAAATCAACACCATTTTTACATTTAGCTCAGAACTATTCAAATGTGTCACACACACACACACACACACACACACACACACACACACACACACACACACACACACACACACACACACACACACACACACACACACACACACACACACACACACACACACAGAGAGAGGGGGGGTCAGAGGGCTATGGTCAACAGCAGTGATCTCAACTCTGTGTGTCTGATGTGGTGGTTAACTCTTGACCTCTGGCAGGGTCAGGAGTGGAGGAGCCAATCGGAGAGGTGGTAATGCACGTGGAGATCTATACCCATCCCAACACTGGAGAACACAAGATCACTGTGAGAGGTGAGAGAGGAAGCGATGGAGGGAGGGGCTGAGGGGGAGGGGTGAGGGGGAGGGGGAGGTGAACGGGAGTGCGTAAGGTAGGGGTGATGATGGGCTTTACATGCGTTCTAATTGCACTAGACTTGAGCTTCTTTGAAATGCACTACAAACTAGCTACATGTCATCTCTGCTCATCTTCTTCAAACAACCCTCCTCATGCACCTCTTTCTGCACCTCTTTCCCTCCTCTCTCATCAACCTTCTCTCTCTCTCTCTCTCTCGCTCACTCGCTCAGTGATTGCTGCTAATGACATTAAGTGGCAGACCCAGGGGATATTTCGTCCCTTCGTGGAGGTCTACATCATTGGTCCCCACCTCACTGACAAAAAGAGGAAGCACGCCACCAAGTCCAAGAATAACAGCTGGTCGCCCAAGTTCAACGAGACCTTCCAGTAGTGAGTTTATCAGGTTTCTGTCTGATGGGGGGGTCTGTGTGTGTGTGCTATCTAACAAACCTCTCCTCTGTCTCCTCTCCAGTTCCTTGGGCAGTGAGTTGGGTCCGGAGGGCTATGAGCTTCAGGTGTGTGTGAAAGACTACTGCTTCGCCAGGGAGGACCGTACGGTGGGCATGGCCCTGATGCAGTTGAAGGACATGGCCTCCCGGGGCAGCATGACATGCTGGCTCCCCCTGGGGAAGAGGGTCCATATGGACGAGACGGGCCTGACGGTACTGAGGATCCTGTCCCAACGCAACAACGACGACGTGGCCAAAGAGTTTGTCAAGCTCAAGTCAGACCAGCGCTCTGCCGAGGAGGGACGGGCGAGCTGAGAGGGAGAGTAGAGATGGGCCTAGTGATCAAGATACTAATTTAGATATACACACACACACACAGTTACTAATACAATACTGGCATGTTTATGTCATATAAACACAGTCATGAACACACTAATCATCTCTAATCACATAATGATTATCAAATGTACACAAACACAGAGGTGACCAACAGTTCCTTTGAGCACCTGTCAATGAACCAATCAATTTATCAATCCATTTCTACTGCTCTCTCTCTCATTATCTCTCTTTCACTCTTGCATATTACACATTTTATATATATTTAATGCATAAATATGAGAAACAAATATCACCTGATGAGTTATGGTGGAGTTATAGAGACAGATGACTTTGCACTTTGACCTCTCGGCATGTTCAAGAGAGCAGCCCTAAACCCCAACTCTTACTTCTCCGTCTGTTCCTATTATTCTGTCTGTGGGTTTATCAGTGTGTTGTTCTCTTTCGCTCTCTTTCCTTTTCTCTATGTTGTGCTCAGTCTTCCTGTCATGTGATGTGCTCTGGGTAGAAGTAGACCTCAGTGACAGATCTAGGATCAGCTTACACAGTTGTCCTGGCTTTCCCTGTTGGGGAGAGGGAAATGTAACATTGATCTTAGATCAGCGTCTGGGTGCAGTTTCATCCTACCTCGTGTGATGATGTACTTCCTGCATGTTGAACCCAATTCTCAGAGAACACTGTGATTAATTAGCTGATACCACGGCAACAGCTGTACAGACCCCGCCCCCCACGGACACTTGACACCTTATACCTGTGTGCACGGTGCATATAACCTGGTATAATAAGGGTTAACATAATAATAACCTTTGTAACCATGAAGAAAACTACTATCCAGTAAAAAACTAAGTGAGGAATGAAGAATGTGCCGACGTTTGATATGAATGTGTATTTTGTAAGACACGCCAGTCTTTCACGTGGGTTGAGGATAGCCTAGGTTTGGATCAGAGTTGTTGGATGTTAGCGTGTTTGGAACACACCATATGGCCATGTTGTATATAGACACTGAGATGGTGCCGCAGACCCAAACATGTACCTTTTGAAGATGGTCTGCTCTTTTTACATACTCACCTACCCTAGCAATGGCCCTGGCCTGACATTACTATAAAGGAGTAATACTAGCCAATAGATGGTTGATTCAACCCCTCATAAACCCCCTTCTATGTTCCCTTGAAAGTGCACAAATACTGCAAAGGGCTACAGGACCAGCAGACATAGACATTACATAGACACTGCCTGGTCACTTCTCCCGTCTGTGTCTGTGAGAATTTAATAAATATGTTTTCTGTGCTATGGGCCATAAGATAAAACTAACCCATAGGCCACTATATACAGTGAGCACCAGAACTATTGGGACAGTGACACATTTTGTTGTTGTTTTGGCTCTGAACTGCAGCACTTTGGATTTGAAATGATACAATGACTTTTCATTTAGAAACTTTTTGTACATAATCCCCCCATTTTAAGGGACCAAAAGTATTGGGACAAATTCACTTATATGGGTATTAAAGTAGTTCAAATTTCAGTATTTGGTCCCATATTCACAGCACGTAATGACAACATCAAGCTTGTGACTCTACAATTTTTTTGGATTCATTTGCATGTTTGTTTTGGTTGTGTTTCAGATTGCTACATGCTAACATCCCATGCTATTGTAAAGGTGAGAGGTTAGCATGTCTTGGGGGTATGATATTGTGTGTCTAACTTTCTCACTCATCATTATTCACAATTAATTCAGGATTAGCCATAGCATCTATATTCATGTAGAAGTGTTTAGAAACATATTATATTCTTATTTACAATAAAAGTGACTCTAAAATTAAACGATACATTATTTACCAATAATTTCTATTGGGCACAAAATGATCTGAAACAACCAAAACAAACCGCAAATGGATCCAACAAGTTTGTAGAGTCACAAGCTTGATGTAGACTTTGGGTACTAGGCATATGGGACCAAATACTACACGCTTGACTACTTTAATACATGTGAAGTGAATTTGTCCCAATACTTTTTGTAATTTCTAAATGGTTCACCCGATATGGATGACAATATCTTAAAAGTAAAGTTGACAGTCTGCACTTTGACCTCATAGTCATTGTGTTATTTCAAATCCAAAGTGCTGGAGTTCAGAGCCAAAACAACAACAAATGTGTCACTGTCCCAATACTTTGAGCTCACTGTATGCCATAAGGTCACTACAGAGCAACTGCATGGTTTCTCTGACTGCCTCTTCAATCATCTATTTCTGTGTTTTTAAGGCAATACCTATTTGTCTGTTTTGACAATTTGGCCCTGCATTTTTCTGAGGATAAGCTTTAGCCCATTTTGGAGTATAGCTGTGTGTGTGTCTGTCTGTGTCCGTCTTTTCTGTCCTACCTGATTTCAGTGTTTATTTGTGGTATGTAGAGGCAAGCAATATAACCCCTAATCACTGGAAACCTGTGGCATGCCCAGGAATTCCAACTGCAATACCATGATCCAAGGAGTGGAATGCCAATCCCACATTTTCATTGGACCACTGAGTGGGAAATTCCCTGTTATAATGGACTCATCTCAATTTCCTTCTCATAGGACATGTGTGTGTTTTTCTTGGCATAGAGGGAAATACTTTGGGAATACTGTACATTGGAGAGAATGAATTTCAATTTAAGATCTCTCCTATCTGCTGTTCAGTCAGCTCCTGGTCTGACTTTTCCAGAGGATGACTTTGCAAAGATTGTGATGAATGGACCAACTCAAATGGACCAGCTAGTGTTTTTCAAAGACTTGTGTTGGCTAGTAGAAGTGTCAATGCCCAAGCCATGGTAGTAGTTTAATAATACCACATCAAGCCATGGTAGTAGTTTAATAATACCACATCAAGCCATCGTAGTAGTTTAATAATACCACATCAAGCCATGGTAGTAGTTTAATAATACCACATCAAGCCATCGTAGTAGTTTAATAATACCACATCAAGCCATGGTAGTAGTTTAATAATACCACATCAAGCCATGGTAGTAGTTTAATAATACCACATCAAGCCATGGTAGTAGTTTAATAATACCACATCAAGCCATGGTAGTAGTTTAATAATACCACATCAAGCCATCGTAGTAGTTTAATAATACCACATCAAGCCATGGTAGTAGTTTAATAATACCACATCAAGCCATGGTAGTAGTTTAATAATACCACATCAAGCCATCGTAGTAGTTTAATAATACCACATCAAGCCATCGTAGTAGTTTAATAATACCACATCAAGCCATCGTAGTAGTTTAATAATACCACATCAAGCCATGGTAGTAGTTTAATAATACCACATCAAGCCATGGTAGTAGTTTAATAATACCACATCAAGCCATGGTAGTAGTTTAATAATACCACATCAAGCCATGGTAGTAGTTTAATAATACCACATCAAGCCATCGTAGTAGTTTAATAATACCACATCAAGCCATCGTAGTAGTTTAATAATACCACATCAAGCCATGGTAGTAGTTTAATAATACCACATCAAGCCATGGTAGTAGTTTAATAATACCACATCAAGCCATCGTAGTAGTTTAATAATACCACATCAAGCCATGGTAGTAGTTTAATAATACCACATCAAGCCATCGTAGTAGTTTAATAATACCACATCAAGCCATGGTAGTAGTTTAATAATACCACATCAAGCCATCGTAGTAGTTTAATAATACCACATCAAGCCATCGTAGTAGTTTAATAATACCACATCAAGCCATGGTAGTAGTTTAATAATACCACATCAAGCCATCAAGTAGTTTAATAATACCACATCAAGCCATCGTAGTAGTTTAATAATACCACATCAAGCCATGGTAGTAGTTTAATAATACCACATCAAGCCATGGTAGTAGTTTAATAATACCACATCAAGCCACGGTAGTAGTTTAATAATACCACATCAAGCCATCGTAGTAGTTTAATAATACCACATCAAGCCATCGTAGTAGTTTTAATAATACCACATCAAGCCATGGTAGTAGTTTAGTAATACCACATCAAGCCATCGTAGTAGTTTAATAATACCACATCAAGCCATCGTAGTAGTTTAATAATACCACATCAAGCCATGGTAGTAGTTTAATAATACCACATCAAGCCATGGTAGTAGTTTAATAATACCACATCAAGCCATGGTAGTAGTTTAATAATACCACATCAAGCCATCGTAGTAGTTTAATAATACCACATCAAGCCATGGTAGTAGTTTAATAATACCACATCAAGCCATCGTAGTAGTTTAATAATACCACATCAAGCCATCGTAGTAGTTTAATAATACCACATCAAGGCATCGTAGTAGTTTAATAAAACCACATCAAGCCATCGTAGTAGTTTAATAATACCACATCAAGCCATCGTAGTAGTTTAATAATACCACATCAAGGCATCGTAGTAGTTTAATAATACCACATCAAGCCATCGTAGTAGTTTAATAATACCACATCAAGGCATCGTAGTAGTTTAATAAAACCACATCAAGCCATCGTAGTAGTTTAATAATACCACATCAAGCCATCGTAGTAGTTTAATAATACCACATCAAGCCATGGTAGTAGTTTAATAATACCACATCAAGCCATGGTAGTAGTTTAATAATACCACATCAAGCCATCGTAGTAGTTTAATAATACCACATCAAGCCATCGTAGTAGTTTAATAATACCACATCAAGCCATGGTAGTAGTTTAATAATACCACATCAAGCCATGGTAGTAGTTTAATAATACCACATCAAGCCATCGTAGTAGTTTTAATAATACCACATCAAGCCATCGTAGTAGGTTTAATAATACCACATCAAGCCATCGTAGTAGTTTAATAATACCACATCAAGCCATGGTAGTAGTTTAATAATACCACATCAAGCCATGGTAGTAGTTTAATAATACCACATCAAGCCATGGTAGTAGTTTAGTAATACCACATCAAGCCATGGTAGTAGTTTAATAATACCACATCAAGCCATCGTAGTAGTTTAATAATACCACATCAAGCCATCGTAGTAGTTTAATAATACCACATCAAGCCATGGTAGTAGTTTAATAATACCACATCAAGCCATGGTAGTAGTTTAATAATACCACATCAAGCCATCGTAGTAGTTTAATAATACCACATCAAGCCATCGTAGTAGGTTTAATAATACCACATCAAGCCATCGTAGTAGTTTAATAATACCACATCAAGCCATCGTAGTAGTTTAATAATACCACATCAAGCCATGGTAGTAGTTTAATAATACCACATCAAGCCATCGTAGTAGTTTAATAATACCACATCAAGCCATCGTAGTAGTTTAATAATACCACATCAAGCCATCGTAGTAGTTTAATAATACCACATCAAGCCATCGTAGTAGTTTAATAATACCACATCAAGCCATGGTAGTAGTTTAATAATACCACATCAAGCCATCGTAGTAGTTTAATAATACCACATCAAGCCATCGTAGTAGTTTTAATAATACCACATCAAGCCATGGTAGTAGTTTAGTAATACCACATCAAGCCATCGTAGTAGTTTAATAATACCACATCAAGCCATCGTAGTAGTTTAATAATACCACATCAAGCCATCGTAGTAGTTTAATAATACCACATCAAGCCATGGTAGTAGTTTAATAATACCACATCAAGCCATGGTAGTAGTTTAATAATACCACATCAAGCCATGGTAGTAGTTTAATAATACCACATCAAGCCATCGTAGTAGTTTAATAATACCACATCAAGCCATCGTAGTAGTTTAATAATACCACATCAAGCCATCGTAGTAGTTTAATAATACCACATCAAGCCATCGTAGTAGTTTAATAATACCACATCAAGCCATCGTAGTAGTTTAATAATACCACATCAAGCCATCGTAGTAGTTTAATAATACCACATCAAGCCATCGTAGTAGTTTAATAAAACCACATCAAGCCATCGTAGTAGTTTAATAATACCACATCAAGCCATCAAGGTAGTTTAATAATACCACATCAAGCCATGGTAGTAGTTTAATAATACCACATCAAGCCATCGTAGTAGTTTAATAATACCACATAAAGCCATCGTAGTAGTTTAATAATACCACATCAAGCCATCGTAGTAGTTTAATAATACCACATCAAGCCATCGTAGTAGTTTAATAAAACCACATCAAGCCATCGTAGTAGTTTAATAATACCACATCAAGCCATGGTAGTAGTTTAATAATACCACATCAAGCCATCAAGGTAGTTTAATAATACCACATCAAGCCATGGTAGTAGTTTAATAATACCACATCAAGCCATCGTAGTAGTTTAATAATACCACATCAAGCCATCGTAGTAGTTTAATAATACCACATCAAGCCATCGTAGTAGTTTAATAATACCACATCAAGCCATCGTAGTAGTTTAATAAAACCACATCAAGCCATCGTAGTAGTTTAATAATACCACATCAAGCCATCGTAGTAGTTTAATAATACCACATCAAGCCATGGTAGTAGTTTAATAATACCACATCAAGCCATGGTAGTAGTTTAATAATACCACATCAAGCCATCGTAGTAGTTTTAATAATACCACATCAAGCCATGGTAGTAGTTTAATAATACCACATCAAGCCATGGTAGTAGTTTAATAATACCACATCAAGCCATCGTAGTAGTTTAATAATACCACATCAAGCCATCGTAGTAGTTTAATAATACCACATCAAGCCATGGTAGTAGTTTAATAATACCACATCAAGCCATGGTAGTAGTTTAATAATACCACATCAAGCCATCGTAGTAGTTTTAATAATACCACATCAAGCCATCGTAGTAGGTTTAATAATACCACATCAAGCCATCGTAGTAGTTTAATAATACCACATCAAGCCATGGTAGTAGTTTAATAATACCACATCAAGCCATGGTAGTAGTTTAATAATACCACATCAAGCCATGGTAGTAGTTTAATAATACCACATCAAGCCATGGTAGTAGTTTAATAATACCACATCAAGCCATGGTAGTAGGTTTAATAATACCACATCAAGCCATCGTAGTAGTTTAATAATACCACATCAAGCCATGGTAGTAGTTTAATAATACCACATCAAGCCATGGTAGCAGTTTAATAATACCACATCAAGCCATCGTAGTAGTTTAATAATACCACATCAAGCCATCGTAGTAGGTTTAATAATACCACATCAAGCCATCGTAGTAGTTTAATAATACCACATCAAGCCATGGTAGTAGTTTAATAATACCACATCAAGCCATGGTAGTAGTTTAATAATACCACATCAAGCCATGGTAGTAGTTTAATAATACCACATCAAGCCATGGTAGTAGTTTAATAATACCACATCAAGCCATCGTAGTAGTTTAATAATACCACATCAAGCCATCGTAGTAGTTTAATAATACCACATCAAGCCATCGTAGTAGTTTAATAATACCACATCAAGCCATCGTAGTAGTTTAATAATACCACATCAAGCCATCGTAGTAGTTTAATAAAACCACATCAAGCCATCGTAGTAGTTTAATAATACCACATCAAGCCATCGTAGTAGTTTAATAATACCACATCAAGCCATGGTAGTAGTTTAATAATACCACATCAAGCCATGGTAGTAGTTTAATAATACCACATCAAGCCATCGTAGTAGTTTTAATAATACCACATCAAGCCATCGTAGTAGTTTAATAATACCACATCAAGCCATGGTAGTAGTTTAATAATACCACATCAAGCCATGGTACTAGTTTAATAATACCACATCAAGCCATCGTAGTAGTTTTAATAATACCACATCAAGCCATGGTAGTAGTTTAATAATACCACATCAAGCCATGGTAGTAGATTAATAATACCACATCAAGCCATCGTAGTAGTTTAATAATACCACATCAAGCCATCGTAGTAGTTTAATAATACCACATCAAGCCATGGTAGTAGTTTAATAATACCACATCAAGCCATGGTAGTAGTTTAATAATACCACATCAAGCCATCGTAGTAGTTTTAATAATACCACATCAAGCCATCGTAGTAGGTTTAATAATACCACATCAAGCCATCGTAGTAGTTTAATAATACCACATCAAGCCATGGTAGTAGTTTAATAATACCACATCAAGCCATGGTAGTAGTTTAATAATACCACATCAAGCCATGGTAGTAGTTTAATAATACCACATCAAGCCATGGTAGTAGTTTAATAATACCACATCAAGCCATGGTAGTAGGTTTAATAATACCACATCAAGCCATCGTAGTAGTTTAATAATACCACATCAAGCCATGGTAGTAGTTTAATAATACCACATCAAGCCATGGTAGTAGTTTAATAATACCACATCAAGCCATCGTAGTAGTTAAATAATACCACATCAAGCCATCGTAGTAGTTTAATAATACCACATCAAGCCATCGTAGTAGTTTAATAATACCACATCAAGCCATCGTAGTAGTTTAATAATACCACATCAAGCCATGGTAGTAGTTTAATAATACCACATCAAGCCATCGTAGTAGTTTAATAATACCACATCAAGCCATGGTAGTAGTTTAATAATACCACATCAAGCCATCGTAGTAGTTTAATAATACCACATCAAGCCATCGTAGTAGTTTAATAATACCACAGCAAGCCATGGTAGTAGTTTAATAATACCACATCAAGCCATCGTAGTAGTTTAATAATACCACATCAAGCCATCGTAGTAGTTTAATAAAACCACATCAATCCATCGTAGTAGTTTAATAATACCACATCAAGCCATGGTAGTAGTTTAATAATACCACATCAAGCCATCGTAGTAGTTTAATAATACCACATCAAGCCATGGTAGTAGTTTAATAATACCACATCAAGCCATCGTAGTAGTTTAATAATACCACATCAAGCCATGGTAGTAGTTTAATAATACCACATCAATCCATCGTAGTAGTTTAATAATACCACATCAAGCCATGGTAGTAGTTTAATAATACCACATCAAGCCATCGTAGTAGTTTAATAATACCACATCAAGACATCGTAGTAGTTTAATAATACCACATCAAGCCATCGTAGTAGTGTAATAATACCACATCAAGCCATGGTAGTAGTTTAATAATACCACATCAAGCCATGGTAGTAGTTTAATAATACCACATCAAGCCATCGTAGTAGTTTAATAATACCACATCAAGCCATCGTAGTAGTTTAATAATACCACATCAAGCCATGGTAGTAGTTTAATAATACCACATCAAGCCATCGTAGTAGTTTAATAATACCACATCAAGCCATGGTAGTAGTTTAATAATACCACATCAAGCCATCGTAGTAGTTTAATAATACCACATCAAGCCATGGTAGTAGTTTAATAATACCACATCAAGCCATCGTAGTAGTTTAATAATACCACATCAAGCCATGGTAGTAGTTTAATAATACCACATCAAGCCATCGTAGTAGTTTAATAATACCACATCAAGCCATGGTAGTAGTTTAATAATACCACATCAAGCCATCGTAGTAGTTTAATAATACCACATCAAGCCATGGTAGTAGTTTAATAATACCACATCAAGCCATCGTAGTAGTTTAATAATACCACATCAAGCCATGGTAGTAGTTTAATAATACCACATCAAGCCATCGTAGTAGTTTAATAATACCACATCAAGCCATCGTAGTAGTTTAATAATACCACATCAAGCCATGGTAGTAGTTTAATAATACCACATCAAGCCATCGTAGTAGTTTAATAATACCACATCAAGCCATCGTAGTAGTTTTAATAATACCACATCAAGCCATGGTAGTAGTTTAGTAATACCACATCAAGCCATCGTAGTAGTTTAATAATACCACATCAAGCCATCGTAGTAGTTTAATAATACCACATCAAGCCATCGTAGTAGTTTAATAATACCACATCAAGCCATGGTAGTAGTTTAATAATACCACATCAAGCCATGGTAGTAGTTTAATAATACCACATCAAGCCATGGTAGTAGTTTAATAATACCACATCAAGCCATCGTAGTAGTTTAATAATACCACATCAAGCCATGGTAGTAGTTTAATAATACCACATCAAGCCATCGTAGTAGTTTAATAATACCACATCAAGCCATCGTAGTAGTTTAATAATACCACATCAAGCCATCGTAGTAGTTTAATAATACCACATCAAGCCATCGTAGTAGTTTAATAATACCACATCAAGCCATCGTAGTAGTTTAATAAAACCACATCAAGCCATCGTAGTAGTTTAATAATACCACATCAAGCCATCGAGGTAGTTTAATAATACCACATCAAGCCATGGTAGTAGTTTAATAATACCACATCAAGCCATCGTAGTAGTTTAATAATACCACATAAAGCCATCGTAGTAGTTTAATAAAACCACATCAAGCCATCGTAGTAGTTTAATAATACCACATCAAGCCATCGTAGTAGTTTAATAATACCACATCAAGCCATCGTAGTAGTTTAATAAAACCACATCAAGCCATCGTAGTAGTTTAATAATACCACATCAAGCCATGGTAGTAGTTTAATAATACCACATCAAGCCATGGTAGTAGTTTAATAATACCACATCAAGCCATGGTAGTAGTTTAATAATACCACATCAAGCCATCGTAGTAGTTTTAATAATACCACATCAAGCCATCGTAGTAGTTTAATAATACCACATCAAGCCATGGTAGTAGTTTAATAATACCACATCAAGCCATGGTAGTAGTTTAATAATACCACATCAAGCCATCGTAGTAGTTTTAATAATACCACATCAAGCCATGGTAGTAGTTTAATAATACCACATCAAGCCATGGTAGTAGTTTAATAATACCACATCAAGCCATCGTAGTAGTTTAATAATACCACATCAAGCCATCGTAGTAGTTTAATAATACCACATCAAGCCATGGTAGTAGTTTAATAATACCACATCAAGCCATGGTAGTAGTTTAATAATACCACATCAAGCCATCGTAGTAGTTTTAATAATACCACATCAAGCCATCGTAGTAGGTTTAATAATACCACATCAAGCCATGGTAGTAGTTTAATAATACCACATCAAGCCATGGTAGCAGTTTAATAATACCACATCAAGCCATCGTAGTAGTTTAATAATACCACATCAAGCCATCGTAGTAGGTTTAATAATACCACATCAAGCCATCGTAGTAGTTTAATAATACCACATCAAGCCATCGTAGTAGTTTAATAATACCACATCAAGCCATGGTAGTAGTTTAATAATACCACATCAAGCCATCGTAGTAGTTTAATAATACCACATCAAGCCATCGTAGTAGTTTAATAATACCACATCAAGCCATCGTAGTAGTTTAATAATACCACATCAAGCCATGGTAGTAGTTTAATAATACCACATCAAGCCATCGTAGTAGTTTAATAATACCACATCAAGCCATGGTAGTAGTTTAATAATACCACATCAAGCCATCGTAGTAGTTTAATAATACCACATCAAGCCATGGTAGTAGTTTAATAATATCACATCAAGCCATCGTAGTAGTTTAATAATACCACATCAAGCCATGGTAGTAGTTTAATAATACCACATCAAGCCATCGTAGTAGTTTAATAATACCACATCAAGCCATGGTAGTAGTTTAATAATACCACATCAAGCCATCGTAGTAGTTTAATAATACCACATCAAGCCATCGTAGTAGTTTAATAATACCACATCAAGCCATGGTAGTAGTTTAATAATACCACATCAAGCCATCGTAGTAGTTTAATAATACCACATCAAGCCATCGTAGTAGTTTTAATAATACCACATCAAGCCATGGTAGTAGTTTAGTAATACCACATCAAGCAATCGTAGTAGTTTAATGATACCACATCAAGCCATCGTAGTAGTTTAATAATACCACATCAAGCCATCGTAGTAGTTTAATAATACCACATCAAGCCATGGTAGTAGTTTAATAATACCACATCAAGCCATGGTAGTAGTTTAATAATACCACATCAAGCCATGGTAGTAGTTTAATAATACCACATCAAGCCATCGTAGTAGTTTAATAATACCACATCAAGCCATGGTAGTAGTTTAATAATACCACATCAAGCCATCGTAGTAGTTTAATAATACCACATCAAGCCATCGTAGTAGTTTAATAATACCACATCAAGCCATCGTAGTAGTTTAATAATACCACATCAAGCCATGGTAGTAGTTTAATAATACCACATCAAGCCATCGTAGTAGTTTAATAAAACCACATCAAGCCATCGTAGTAGTTTAATAATACCACATCAAGCCATCAAAGTAGTTTAATAATACCACATCAAGCCATGGTAGTAGTTTAATAATACCACATCAAGCCATCGTAGTAGTTTAATAATACCACATCAAGCCATCGTAGTAGTTTAATAATACCACATCAAGCCATCGTAGTAGTTTAATAATACCACATCAAGCCATCGTAGTAGTTTAATAAAACCACATCAAGCCATCGTAGTAGTTTAATAATACCACATCAAGCCATCGTAGTAGTTTAATAATACCACATCAAGCCATGGTAGTAGTTTAATAATACCACATCAAGCCATCGTAGTAGTTTAATAATACCACATCAAGCCATCGTAGTAGTTTTAATAATACCACATCAAGCCATCGTAGTAGTTTAATAATACCACATCAAGCCATGGTAGTAGTTTAATAATACCACATCAAGCCATGGTACTAGTTTAATAATACCACATCAAGCCATCGTAGTAGTTTTAATAATACCACATCAAGCCATGGTAGTAGTTTAATAATACCACATCAAGCCATGGTAGTAGATTAATAATACCACATCAAGCCATCGTAGTAGTTTAATAATACCACATCAAGCCATCGTAGTAGTTTAATAATACCACATCAAGCCATGGTAGTAGTTTAATAATACCACATCAAGCCATGGTAGTAGTTTAATAATACCACATCAAGCCATCGTAGTAGTTTTAATAATACCACATCAAGCCATCGTAGTAGGTTTAATAATACCACATCAAGCCATGGTAGTAGTTTAATAATACCACATCAAGCCATGGTAGCAGTTTAATAATACCACATCAAGCCATCGTAGTAGTTTAATAATACCACATCAAGCCATCGTAGTAGGTTTAATAATACCACATCAAGCCATCGTAGTAGTTTAATAATACCACATCAAGCCATCGTAGTAGTTTAATAATACCACATCAAGCCATGGTAGTAGTTTAATAATACCACATCAAGCCATCGTAGTAGTTTAATAAAACCACATCAAGCCATCGTAGTAGTTTAATAATACCACATCAAGCCATCGTAGTAGTTTAATAATACCACATCAAGCCATGGTAGTAGTTTAATAATACCACATCAAGCCATCGTAGTAGTTTAATAAAACCACATCAAGCCATCGTAGTAGTTTAATAATACCACATCAAGCCATCGTAGTAGTTTAATAATACCACATCAAGCCATCGTAGTAGTTTAATAATACCACATCAAGCCATGGTAGTAGTTTAATAATACCACATCAAGCCATCGTAGTAGGTTTAATAATACCACATCAAGCCATCGTAGTAGTTTAATAATACCACATCAAGCCATCGTAGTAGTTTAATAATACCACATCAAGCCATGGTAGTAGTTTAATAATACCACATCAAGCCATCGTAGTAGTTTAATAATACCACATCAAGCCATCGTAGTAGTTTAATAATACCACATCAAGCCATCGTAGTAGTTTAATAATACCACATCAAGCCATCGTAGTAGTTTAATAATACCACATCAAGCCATGGTAGTAGTTTAATAATACCACATCAAGCCATCGTAGTAGTTTAATAATACCACATCAAGCCATGGTAGTAGTTTAATAATACCACATCAAGCCATCGTAGTAGTTTAATAATACCACATCAAGCCATCGTAGTAGTTTTAATAATACCACATCAAGCCATGGTAGTAGTTTAATAATACCACATCAAGCCATCGTAGTAGTTTTAATAATACCACATCAAGCCATCTATATATCAACCACCCACTCAGCACGTAAAGATCTGTCAATGTGCCCGTGAGCAAGGCACTTAAACCTAATTTGCTCCAGGGGCGCCCTACCCAACCCTTCCCGTTTTCAACATGGCTGACTGTAAAACAACACATCTCACTGGCTCTCTCCCGTGTGTCACAATATAGTTTTTTATTACTTTTCTTTTTGACAATGCAAATGCCATATGGGTGTTGGCACAAAATGCTTGTATTGTGATGTTTGTGCTTGTTGTACATGAGTTTGAATCAACACTTTTCACAGCTAGAGCAACATGGACTGTGTCATGTTGCATTGTGGAGGGAGAGCTAATACATTGTTCTTTTTTATCTTCTGAGCTTCTGTTTAACCAAAGGCAAAGCTTCTGAATGTAATTTCACATCACATGATCATGACCGCTGACAGTACTGCTAGTGGTGCTTCTGATAGTACATGTATGACTTCATTTAACTCCAAGAACCTGCTCTTTGTTACCACTCATAGAAAGACTGCACACACGCACATATATAAACACTAACATATGCGCAAGCACAAAAGGGCACACGTGAGATGACATGCATGCACGCCACCACATCTCCATGGAGACCAAGTGATGCCCACCCTGTGAATAAAAACAAACACCAGTGCATGAAGGGAAAATGAACTTTATCGTGCCAGCACGCGTCTCTTTGATGTTACCACTTTTTTTTCTCTTTTCATTTGAATACCTATGTAATGATAATGAATTATAACATTTTATTTTTTAAAAGGCTTGTGAATACATACAAATATTTAACCAATATGAATGTAGCGTGTACACGGAATTCGCATGAGAGAATTATTTTCTACTGAGGATGTTTCTAATTTGTTTATTATCATTACGATTGATTGTTCTTTATCTAGAATGAAGGTGGGTTAGAATGCAGCCTGGTTGTGAACTGCTTCCTATTAAAAAGGCCATTTGTGTCCAACTGCAATTTTCTGTACTTTATTCTCTTCTCTATTAGAGCATATCTGACGCTCAGTGATCATGTAAAAACACACTGTCCTTACTATGTATTGTCCTACTAAATCTATCTACTGTTTCCAGAAGCTGTCTGCTGGAAACTGCAGCTGCATCCCGTCTAAACCGGAGAGCTTTGGCAGTATGCACACCGCCCACCCCGATCGTTCATAGCCCATGGTTGATATCTACTGCCACCATGTGGTGGAATGAGAGATGACAATGTGCCCAAATTTAGATGAAAAAAAAGGGATAGCTCACCCATATTTAAAAGCTACTCGTTTCATTACCTTGAAAGCAGTCTATGGACAGTCATGCTTCAGTTTTGATAAACATAGCCCCTGTCCTCAATTTCCCATCCACCCCAAATAAGCATTCTTAAAATGGCACGAGTGATGTATTTAAAGGGCAATGGTCATTCAGTACAGCACCATTCAATTGAACGTTCTATTTTACCTTTATTTAACTAGGCAAGTCAGTTAAGAACAAATTCTTATTTTCAATGACAGACTACGAACAGTGGGTTAACTGCCTGTTCAGGGGCAGAACGACACCCCTTCGTCAGCTCGAGGGTTGGAACTTGCAACCTTCCGGTTACTAGTCCAAAGCTCTAACCACTAGGCTACCCTTCCGCCCCCTACACTATGCACTACGCAGCCCTGGTTCTGTAATTTATGATAATTGCACCCACTGGTGTTCAGGGTCTGATTAGAGGGTAAGTTTAGACTTGCGGCCCAATTCGGATCGCTCAAAAGACCAATTAGTGAAATAAAAGACCAGAATTGGCTGCCTGTGTAAACACAACCTACCTTGGTTGAAAGTGTGGAACGCAAGGTAACCTACTAGTTACGACTCTAGTCAAATCTAATTTTATTTGTCACATGCGCCAAATAGAACAGGTGTAGGTAGACCTTACCGTGGAAATGCTTACCAACAACCAACAATGCAGTTGAGAATATAAGAGTTAAGATTTAGTTCATTTGGTAAAGCATAAGGTGGTAGTCAATTATGTGGTCTGACCGTAAAGTAAGCTAGAGGTGAAAGAAAACGCAAACACAATAGGGTTATTGTTTTACAGTAAAAAAAGAAACCAAAAACAAGATTTTATTAAAGAAGCATAAAAAATAAAACTCTTGATACATTTCTCATAACCGTCAAGTCAGCTCAAATGATATGCGTATACAATTGTTCCGGCTCACGGTTAAAAGGTCCATAAACTTTCAAATAAAATATATTTCAATTTAAACATTTCTTCAATAATTTTCTCATTTTGTTATAAAATTGGCTATATGTATATGTAGTACACAGGAAATAAAGGGGAAAATATGGGAAATAAAAAAATCATTTAGAAGTAATAAAAAAGGGTCACATTATTGTCTGGGATATTTAGGTAAGCAAATAAATTGTAAAAATAAAAATGTGTAAAAAGTTTCTCCCCTCTAATGCCTGATGGCTTGAAGACATGCATATGGTTAACTTACAAATAATTATACATGTTTTTAAAAACTACACTTAACTTCATTACTTAAGTCTGGTAACTTTTTTAAAAACGAGATCCCATTGATTGTATTCAGGGTATATACATACAAGTCAGGCCTGAAACCTTGTTTGCTGATGTAACATTTTGGTTCTGCATACAAAAAGAATTAAAGCAAATAGAAAGGCAGAGTTTCATGGGGAGTGGCTTGCCCAGATGGGCGTGGCACTCTCTGGGCCCACATCTGTCACAAAAAGGTCAGAGGTCATTCCTCAACGAGCCTCTATAAACCCTGTTTTCAAACCTAAAGGAGAGGGGTGAAGTTCAGAAAAAAATGAATCTGCAGAATATGAGAATATTCTGTACCTTTTAGCTGTTTGTTACTGTACATTACCATAACACTCTGGACCATGGGGAAAGAGTTTACTAGTGAAACAACCAGACCAGAACCGACACCAGAACCACCTGGCAAATTCAACTATGGACATTAAGTGACAGAAGTCATGGGCAGTTCTGGAAAAAAGAGGCCCTTTTAAAAATTGGCCTCCACTTAACACTAAAGGAGACTCACACAAACACTCAGTCTAGCTGTTCCTTTAAAAAGACATGGTCACGTCGTCCCCTGCACCTAACTTGTGTCTGAAGGAGCAGAGATAACTAAACGTTTGACATCAAGCCCAGCAGGGACAGGTTGCCAGTTTACACAGATCGATCGCTCTCATGTTGAGGGTAGAGAGAAAGAGTCCACGGGGTGGTCAGGGTTGTACAGTTAATTCTTAAAAGAGGAGCAGGAGAGGGGACGCTGTGCCCCTGTGCTGCCCTAGATGGCCGTTCCTTTTTTCTAAAAACAGTATCTGTGTCAGTAGCAAGTTTGCACCAACGCACCATTAGAGTAGTCTTCAGTAAAATGGTCCTCAGTGGCTACTAGCTGCACATCTGTAGACATGGAGGGCGTTTCAAGTTGGGGGAGATATTGTGCATCTAAATGAGGGTTGACTATTAGATTACAGATTAAGACGTCAAGCTGCTGTCCCCTTCACTAGGCTAGCTCGTTTAGAGTCACGCATCTTAGACACACAGAAGTGGATTGTTAAAAAGTAGCTTGGCTTCAGCTTTGCCTATACCATGTGAAGAGTGTTCATTCTCTTCAAATGCATATTTTCCTTCTCCCTCCCTGAAGGCAGTCACTGATCTGAAGTGACCTTATTGCTAGGAACACCTGTCCACACATGGTAGATCACTGAATAGTACCTCAAGGTGTGAGGGGAGAAAGGAAGGCTGCAGTTGAAAAGTATTGGAACAGGGCCTTCTGTTCATTTGTTCACAGACAATGGACGTGAATTAACAGGGTTGACCACCGAGACAGACCGGTACTAACAGGGTTGACCACCGAGACAGACCGGTACTAACAGGGTTGACCACCGAGACAGACCGGTACTAACAGGGTTGACCACCGAGACAGACCGGTACTAACAGGGTTGACCACCGAGACAGACCGGTACTAACAGGGTTGACCACCGAGACAGACCGGTACTAACAGGGTTGACCACCGAGACAGACCGGTACTAACAGGGTTGACCACCGAGACAGACCGGTACTAACAGGGTTGACCACCGAGACAGACCGGTACTAACAGGGTTGACCACCGAGACAGACCGGTACTAACAGGGTTGACAAAAAACAAGGTTGACTACTGTTCTATAGACTTGGACCAGAGAGAAAAGAACAAGCAACACATTCTGCAGCTTTTTGGGTTTGAACACATAGTGTCTGGAAGCCCTGGATGAAATAGCTACTAGCTGCCATATTGGATATATTTATTACTCTCGCTGTTGTCACCAATGAGAATGTTAAAACACCTGAAAATGTAGTGTGTGTGCTCATAGGAAGCCCTGTTTTTAATCTTGTTTATCATGGCTTGTCTCATTCTATGAATACATCCGTACATACGTTCAAAGGGCTACATACTACAACTGTGTACCGTACCGTCACAACAAAACCAACCTGTCCACATCATAGTTAAAAAACACCATAGGAGAGAGGCAGTTGATGTGAACTTACTGGAAAGAAAACACACAGAAAACATATCTCCCAGGATGCCACTGCCGCATGGGCTGGGTGATCCGGGGTTAGACTAGGAGAAAAAGAGCTTAGCTGGGGGCTAAAAACGTTACAATGTGTCGCTCAAGGTTTGCAGTGCAGAGAGAGACAGCTCATTCTGACGCCCCTTAATACTGGGGACGGGCCGCCTCCTCTTAACCAAGATCCCTATTGGCAGAGACATTCCTGTGTGTGTGTGTGACATCACCAAGACCAATATACTCCTGTTGGACTTCAACACACAAAGAGAGAGAAAGAGAGACACACAGAGAAAGAGAGACAGACAAAGAGAGACAGACAGACAGACAAAGAGAGACAGACAGACAAAGAGACAGACAGACAAAGAGAGACAGACAGACAAAGAGAGACAGACAGACAAAGAGAGACAGACAAAGAGAGACAGACAAAGAGAGACAGACAAAGAGAGACAGACAGACAAAGAGAGACAGACAGACAAACAGAGACAGACAGACGAGAAGTGAGGGGAAAACCGGGCCACAGTTTACAGTGAAAAAGCCAAAACCTTTCTAAAAAATATTTAGCTGTCCAAATCAGATAGAAGATCTGGGTGGACTGGGTTTAGTTTGTCATGTGGATGGCTAGGTGTCTACACTGAGCTCCACAAGGGGAAGAAAGAGGAATGGAGCCAAAAAAAAGACATGTTTGTTTCAATTACACATTCTGTTGTCAGCTGAGCATTCGACGTGGAATACAACAGTAGGGTTTAATACAAGGCTCGGCTCCGCTTCATTCAATCGAACCAGAAACAAAGCCCAACTCTGGAACTATTGAAGGAGAGGGGGGTAGATAGGAAGAGAGGGTTTGAGAGAAAGACAGACCAACGGGGACTGAGTAACTGACCTTATGGCATTACTACTGATATTCCTTAAATAACTTAAAACTATTATATTATTCCTATACTGGTCGTTAAAACCAAGACATTGAATATCAGTTTTTGAACAGTATAAATATCTTAAGTGTTTCAGTCTTCATTCATAACATCTATGAGGTCCCTCAGCCTTGTCTCATAGGTGTCTCTTTCTGTGCCCGTTTTAAAGTCAGTTCCAGGCTCATACCACAATCCCAAAGCCTTTCCTTTACATCACTATAGCATGAGAGAAAGAGAGAGTTAGAGAGAACAGAGAAGACCAGAAAAACAGTGTTTCGTATCCTGTCAAAGAACATCGGAGAGAAACCAGAAAGGTGCAGGTCTAGGCAGCTCCGTCGAAAAATATCTGTTATTAATTACAAAAGTGGCAAAGGAAAAGGATTGTGAAAGAAGCAGGCAGAGATATCTGAAGAAGACGCGAGGGAATGAAAACTATACAGACAGACAACCTAGAGGCTGAGTCCTGAAGGCTTGTCCAGGTCAGAATGAAGGCCTGAAGAAAGATAAGACACAAGTCCACCGTGAAATCTCATGATCCAACTACTTCTGCAGTCTGCAGAATGAACCAAAATCAGCCCGTCTGGAAATAATAATAATAATTATTACTACCATTATTCTTGTCATAGTTATTATAATTAAATCAACATCTTTATAGTGTCATTTCTAATATTGTAATCATTATAGCCCATCCTATTAGCAAAGGTTGTTGGTGTCCGTTCCTCCACAGTTGATGCCCCACTGCAGTTCTGTTGGATAGTCAGAGAGGGAAAAAAGTGATGTTTTTTAAGATGACACCCTCCTCCTCTCACCTCCACTTCTCTCCCTTGTCTTTGGGTGGGGGTTCATTAGGAGAAGATGCGGATGCACTGTGTGGCAGGGATGTGGCAGACAGGGCATTCGGGCTCAGCGGACTGGCAGATCTGTCCGGCGCAGTCCATACAGAAGAGGTTGTGGCCGCAGGGCACCAAGGCCGCTGTCACCTCGCTCTCAAAGCACACAAAACAGTCTCTGCTCCCGCCCCCTGGCCCTACACCAATCAGACCTCCAGCCCCAGAGCCTGCCGGAGGCTTCAGCCGGCCCAGCATGCCAGAGGCCAGGCCCACTCCACTGCCCCCGCCCTCTGAGTCTGTGGGAGAGCCTCCGGGCAGGGAGGAGGCTGAGCAGGAGGAGTAACCGGTGGATGAGCCTCCGGAGCTGGAGCTAGATCCTCCGGAGATGGTCCCTGCACCAGTACCGCCCGACTGCAGCCATGAGAGGGCACTGAGGGGGTCGCTCTGGGCCCGGCGGGCCATAGGATGATCCAGGGGTCCCACCACGGCGTCAGGGGGCAGGGTGGGCGACAGGCGGGGTGTGATGGCGCCTCCACTCAGGCCGCTGCTGTTTCGGCGGAGAGGTTGCTGCTGGGAGGAGCCTGGGACCTTCCCTCCTCCTCCATTGACGAAGGGTGCCCAGATGTTGGCGGCGCTGAACTCAAAGCCCAGCTCCTCAGAGGGGAGGCCAGGGGTGAACCCGCCTCCTCCAGCGCTGCTGGAGCCTGTGCTGAAGGGGCTGGTTGGGCTGTCTCCCTCTGTGGCCCTCCTGGGGGCGCTGTAGCTCTCAGAGCCCATCCCTCCCTTATGTTGATGGTAGGAGGCCAAGGAGGACAGCTTCCTCCCAGATGAGTGGTGCATGGCCAGCGGGAGGGGCGGTGGTGGAGGAGGAGGTGGGGGTGGAGGGGCAGCATGGTGGTTGTTGGCCCGAGACCAGAGAGCAGCACCCAGCGAGCCCAGGCCCTCTAAGCTAACGTCGGTTCCGTTGGTGTGAAAGTCGTTGTCTCCCTGTAGGTCCACGAAGGCCCCGGTCCGCAAGGTGATGTGTGTCTCAATCTCCTCCCGGGCTCGGTCCACATTCTCTGGCATGCCAGTCACCTCGAACACAGGGTCCTTCTCCCGGCTGGGTGTCACGATGTAGGTGTGGGTCTGCTGCTGGATGCGCTTGATGGTCGCCCCCTTAGGACCAACCACTAACCCAACCACACGGTATGGCACCCGAACCTGCACCAGGGGAGGAAATAAGAGTAAGGGCTTTCCAGACCACGTGACCTGACCATGTAAAACTATGGAGGAAATTACATACCCATAAAAACAGGTGATGAATCACAGTGTACTGGCAGAGCAGTAAAACAATACCAAGAACTGCCATTTAAATGGAACTGAACGGTTGTGAACTAAGTGTATGAAAGTAGATATTATCATGGCCTCTATTCAACGTGGGGGCATTTTAGCTAACCCATATTTGTATATCTCCACAGGTATTTGTGTTGCTGGCTACTGGCAAAGGCTCCCTTTCACCTGGTTAAATAAACAACAAGCAAACAAAACATTAGGTTACTGTATTTCCCACTGTGGTTGTCGTACCTGTATGGTGGTCTGTCCAGGCAGGTGTGGGGGTCCTGGGATTGCTCCCCCCGCCCCGGGTGCTCCTGTGCCCGTGGCCCCAGCCTTGCAGCGGGACGCCCGGATCATGGAGAAGTGCTCGGCCGCCGAGACGATCTCCCGCTTGGCCATCTCCACGTCCTCCCTGCGCCCTGTCACGATGAACACGGGCTCCTCGCCCCTCACCGGGGTCTTTATGTAGGTGTTGGTCTTTGCACGCAGTGCCTTGATCTTACAGCCTGGGGCAGAGAGAGATGGAAAGGTGAGGAAGAGGGGAAATAACAATGTTGGCCAATTGTGTTTAGCAGAGTTGAGAATTAATCATTTTCAATAGGGGAATTTTTGTGTAAAGTAATGGTTGTTTCATAAACTGAAGATGAACAATACATAATATATAGCTACTAACTTGATTCAGAGAATAGGACTTTGTGGACAAATGTTTACCAAACTGGTTAAAATAATCTGTCCGCACTGCATTCACTGGTTGACAAACAGCCTGGCAAAAATATATATTTCCATTATGTAGGCCTGTAATTTATTAGCCTCGTAGCATTTACAATGCTAACCCAAGGACCGCTGCACTGTTTCTTTAAATATGGACAGTTCGCTCTCACCCACCAATAGGATGGGACGTGTGTGATGTCATTCTGGGAGGCAGAAAGCATGGCATTTTCAAACAAAGAGAACAATGCCATAACGTAGCCACAACCGCGAACCAAGCATAGTAGTCAATATTGTGCGCAGAGAGAAAATGTGTATGTATTTTTAAAAACGACCGAGAGCGGTCGACTGGGCTGGATGCGGGGCGAAAACACCGCCCAGTCCCGAGTTATGCGCGACGGCCATCCCAACTGCCTCGCTTTAGGGCCAAGCATGAATTACATAAAATTACTACAAATCTAATTTGAACGTGGACGTAAATATAAACACCAGACATATTGTTTAAAATGTGTGACTTCTGTCGCGCATATCGCTAAATTGCTCGATAGGCTTCTTTTGTTTGGTGCAGTCTGCTAGACATGTCCAGACTCCCGACAATCTGCCGCTTTGTCTGACCCTCTCCTACCCCTCCCCCTCCCTGCTACCCATGCACCATACACAACCAATAACATCTGTAGTTGATTTAACACTGCTGTAAGGACATGCAAATAAGGCCAGGAAATCATTATGTCTACATATAATATGCGAATAAACAACATCCACTGTACACATCAATAACAACTATCATAATAACACCAGACGCTGATACGTTTCAGAGACATATCACCCCCCCAAACAAAGGAAGGCTGTCTGGTGCATGGTCCTATGCATTCGTGGTTATGAGAGGGGTAGTTTGTAATAACTAGACCATAACATCTATAACGTTAGCTTTAATATCTTATGAACTAGCTAGATACGGTCAAACCATATAGGTAAACAAAAGTGGGGGTAATTCTTACCTTGTCTTCCCACTATTTCAGCAACGTGCTCGGAGCTGGGCACAGGTACGCATTCGGTCATGTTGACACTCCTTTTACGATTGCAGATAATTGAGTTTTGTTCCCCGAGCATGGAGTGAGAGTGCGGGCCAGCCATGTGGTACCCGCCCGATCCATAGTACTCTGGAGACGGGGAGCAGGACGTCGGGGATTCCCGGGAGCCTCCTGGGTGCTCCAGCAACTGCAGGTTGACATAACCGCCGTTGCAATTCTCGGAGACTGGACCCTGGTTCTCGTCGAGTGGGTCAACGTGCCCTCCACCACCGCCCCCACAGTCCACCTTCTCCAGGGCCATAAGTGACAGCTGGTCCATGGCGAAGCGGAGAACCTCCTGATGGCCCTCGTCCCGGGACTCCTGATCCGTTTCTCGGGGCAGGCTGACCCCGTTGTGCTGGCTGCTCACTACCATGTCGTGGTCCATAATCTCGGGGTGGAATAAGGGGCTAGGCATAGTCCCCGAGGATGAACATCCGATCTTGGGTCGCCTGTGGGTGTAAAAGCGCTCTTTTCTGGGAGAGGCAAACAAAGGGAGTTTCAGCACAAAACGTTTTTAGCCATACGTTTTTAGAAAACACACCAATGAAACGTACTAAAAGCTGTGAAAACATTTGCTGTCATATAGCTAGTTAGTTCCGTAACGATAAATAGGTTAGTGTGTTGTTCCGTCTTGGACGCCGTTCCCTTCAAGCCTGCTTTGTCTGTGTGTTGCATTCCGTCTCACTGTCTGGCAAAAATAGTCTGTGTGACTGACTATCTTGTTGAAATGTGCATCATACATATTTTAATAAGCCAATATTAAATATTCCATAACAATGAACACTAGATCATTCTATTTTGTCTATTCAATGGGTATCATCCCGAAAAGGGAGCATCACATTTGGAAAAGCGCTAATCTGTTAGCTAGCTATAGTACGCTAGTTAGCAAACTAGCTATTTCCACAGTTGAGTCAGTCACGTTGTCGTCCCCTTTGTTTGGGAGTACCACAGCTAGCTAACGTTAGTTGGAAAGCAAAGCAGAAATTCTTCCGTTAAATAATGTCTAAGCCAAATACTTTTTTGGGGGGGGTAAAATATCTTGAAATGTACTTTACCCTTTGGCCAACTCCCGATTTTATTGAGTTCCTCTCTTTTGATTCTTGAAGGAATGGTGAGTGGCGACCAGTGCGCTAATGCTAGCTAGCTCGCTAAATTGGGGGGCGTTGGAGAATTTTTTAAAAAACGAATGAGAAGGGACAGGCTGTGGATGAGAACCTATTCCAGCCAGATGTCGTTCAGCGGCCCGTCATTTTTCGTATCGGTTCGTAGTTTATTACATTTTAATGCACATACCTCCCGTAAATTGTATCTGGATCTAGCTAACCTCTTTCTCTTAGCTGTTCCCTGGTCCGCCGCCTTTGTCTCGCCAGGCGCACGCCGCTCTGCCTGTCTCGCACACAGAACTGACGTCATCCGCGACACAACAATGGGTTCAAAGGCCAAGGCACGCACGCCGCGATCGATTTTGTTATTTTATACCTCAGTGATTGTGCTAGTGGATAATTTCCCACATTGGAAATTGATAAAGCAGATTATAATTTGCATGCTGGATCCGTGTCAGTTTTTGAAAACGTCGTGGGAAATTGACAGTTATGGATGCTAAGATGGTGTCACAGGTTGGGCAGAGTGGGTTATTGGGAAAATGGAGACAAAAATAACCTATCAACATCAACATTTTTGTCACGGGTAGCAGTTCAAGATCACCAACTGTGTCTGAAGGTCTAGAGCGAAAGCAATGTCCCCGTTATTGTGTGGGTGCCTGTCAACCCCTTGAGGTTGACCAAATGGGACAATAACTGAATAATAGATGCCAGATTCCATGTAGTCTCTAGAATAATACATTAATTATCCATTATTGATTGCTATACAAACTCAAGCTTCAACTTCTGATGCTCACATTGACCTACCTACAGAATCACTACGTAGCCTACAAAACCAGACAAGTCTGGTGGAGTCTTCTCTGTCTGCTGATCTCACATAGCAAGCATCTAAAAGAACACATGACAAGACTGCATTTATTTTTGTAATAGAAAAATTAATTGCTTGATGTTTGACTTACAAATTCTAAAACGGGCAATGGTAACAAATCCCTCTGAGGAAAAACTAAATGTTTTTTTTTTTTACTACAAAGCATAATTTGAACAATTACAATTCATGGGGGGGGGTTCCTACTTTTTCCAGACATCTTCATATGACAGTGAATGATCATCGCATTCATACCTAAAATCAAGAACAGGTTAACAGAAATATTTTAAAATCTGTTAAATAACTACAGCATAATTGTGACTTGCCACAAAGTTTAAAAAATAAAACTAAATCCCAAATAGGCAACTGAGTAATGGCACAGTCTACGTCTTAATTTCTTCCCCCCTTCCCATCTAAAATCAATTTAAATTGGTCGAAAATACACATGTATTCAATTGTAGTTGGCCGACTTCCAGACAGAAAGACCTATGTGGAGATCTCAGTGGGAGAGAGGACCCTTCATGTTGACCGATGCTAGTCAGATCCTGGTGAATATCCTGTACATGTATGGGTAGAATACAGTGTTCCAGGCAGCCCTCTGTAGTATTCACCAACCCCGTAGGAGAGAAATGATCACAAGTAAATCAATAAGTTTGTCTATAGCATGTTACCACTGGTATTGTCACAGAATTATGTTAATGTTTTAATTCTGGGCTTTATTCGTTCTCTCCCTAAGTAAGGTATTATGAACAAACTCACAGAACACAACATTGTAAAAGACAAAGTAACCTCAAGCTATCTATTTTTACACTGCTCTGCTGTACCTTGGCTATACGCCCTCCTTGTCCTCCTGCTCGGTTTGCGCCTTCTTCAGAGCATCTGCCTTATTGGTGGATTCCTCTATGTGAACCAACATGTCCGCCATCAGAGCGTTCCTCCACCCTCCTCACATTGTGGACCAGGTCCTCCTGCTTCCTACAGACACCACATAGTGGGAGAGGGGTTAGGGATCAATGATTTAGGAGTCCTCTTGGCAGGGTTAACGACAAGGCCCCACAGTAGCTGGGTGTTGTTGTGCCCTACCACAGGGTTTATGTGTACTCTACCGGACGTCGTCATCGGTAACCATGAAGGCCTTGCAGAGCGGCTGGGCGGTGTTGAGCCATACCCCAGGGTTCTTCTCCACAGCTGCGTTCAGCTGACCAGTGACAGGGTTGGGGCTGGTGTGCAGGGCGCTGGAGATTGCTGAGAGCAAGGTCTTGTCTGAACACACAGCCCCAACACCTGGGGACGGGGACATACACAGGGTCAGATAAAACCCAACAATTTTGTGTGTTTATGTGTATATATTGAAACTCAAGTATTCGCTGCTGTGTGTACTCAACATGTAGGCCCCTGGGAAGGTCAGTGTACCTACCCTGTAGGCCCCTGGGAAGGTCCATGGTTTTCACCAGCTCTTCTGCAATTTCAAACGCACTCAGACCACTCAGCTTCCTCTCCCAAAACAGCTGAGGACCAACACTGTGTAAAGAACTAGACATTGGATTCTGCGTGCATCACTTAATGTGAATAATATATTTAAAATCACAGCCACTCAACACATCTCAAAATGTTTAGCTACATTACAGGAATGATTTAACAAGCTTTGATTAAGCTTGTTAAATTGAGTGACTCATCCCAATAATAAATGGCATATATATATATATATATATATATATATATATATATATATATATATAATAAGCTTTTGAGGGCTAGGCCAGAGTAGAGGACTTCATCTCCCTACCATATGGCAGCAATAACATAACAGTATCATTATATCACAACCAATAAGAGCCGAGCATCACTGGACTCACCTGTCTTGGTTGGTCGACAGCCTTGTGGGGGTCTGTCTTCACTTTGTTGCTAGGGTGATATATGCTGTCTATCTGACTGGTAAGGTCGTGTTCAGGTCCGGCTTAACCTTCAAAACAGACAGAGAAACAGGTCAGGGATCATTGTTCAAAGGTCAAACAGATTACATGATCCTGGTCTACAAAACCCTCTCACCTTGATCTGATGGTTGTTGTCATAGCGATGCTTGCGCCGGTTCCTTTGAAGCTTATTCATGAGCATCCTTCCTGCACGGGGTTCAATGGCATGCACCTAAATGGTGTTGCCCAGGTAACGAGCTAGCTGGGGCTTGCTCAGGAATCTCTTTCCAGGGTCACTAAATGAGGCAGTAAGAGAGGACAGCAAAAAAAAAAAAACATTAGCATTGAATTGAGGCGATAACCTGAGGGCAGCTTATCAGCAACCTGCAGTTACAACTTTAATGAGGGCACTGAGGACAAAACAATATATTATGAACAGTCAAAATCATGTTTTTCATGAAATTTGATATTTTAAGGAAGCCAGATTAAAGTATGATGACCAAATTATGAAAAATGATTGTTGCTTTATTTATTAAAAAAAAAAAAAAAACTTTCTCCCCAATTGGTAGATAGACAGGAGTTACACCGATGGGACTCAGGAGAGGCAAAGGTCGAGGGCAATGCGTCCTCCAAAACACAACCCAACCGCACTGCTTCTTGACACACAGCCGCACCAATGTCGGAGGAAACACTATACAACTGGCGACAGTGTCAGCGTGCATGTGCCCGGACCACCACAGGAGTTGCTAGAGCGCCATGGGACAAGGAAATCCCGGCCAGCCAATTGAGGCGATAACCTAAGGGCAGCCCTCCCCTAACCTGGACAATTGTGAGCCTAATCATGGGTCTCCCGGTCCCATGTGCTGTGAACCGCTTCACAAGAGACATTCCAAACTGGAGCTCTCTGTGTGTGACGTGAGAGACAGATATATATATCACACATCACATATACACACTACTCAAAAAAAATAAAGGGAACACTTAAACACAATGTAACTCCAAGTCAATCATACTTCTGTGAAATCAAACTGTCCACTTAGGAAGCAACACTGATTGACAATAAGTTTCACATGCTGTTGTGCAAATGGAATAGACAACAGTTGGAAATTATAGGCAATTAGCAAGACACCCCCAATAAAGGAGTGGTTCTGCAGATGATAACCACAGACCACTTCTCAGTTCCTATGCTTCCTGGCTGATGTTTTGGTCACTTTTGAATGCTGGCGGTGCTTTCACTCTAGTGGTAGCATGAGATGGAGTCTACAACCCACACAAGTGGCTCAGGTAGTGCAGCTCATCCAGGATGGCACATCAATGCGAGCTGTGGCATGAAGGTTTGCTGTGTCTGTCAGCGTAGTGTCCAGAGCATGGAGGCGCTACAAGGAGACAGGCCAGTACATCAGGAGATGTGGAGGAGGCCAACAACCCAGCAGCAGGACCGCTACCTCCGCCTTTGTGCAAGGAGGAGCAGGAGGAGCCCTGCAAAATGACCTCCAGCAGGCCACAAATGTGCATGTGTCTGCTCAAACGATCAGAAACAGACTACATGAGGGTGGTATGAGGGCCCGACGTCCACAGGTGGGGGTTGTGCTTACAGCCCAACACCGTGCAGGACGTTTGGCATTTGCCAGAGAACACCAAGATCGGCAAATTCGCCACTGGCGCCCTGTGCTCTTCACAGATGAAAGCAGGTTGACACTGTGCACATGTGACAGACGTGAGATGAGATACTCAGACCCCTTGTGAGGCCATATGCTGATGCGGTTGGCCCTGGGTTCCTCCTAATGCAAGACAATGCTAGACCTCATGTGGCTGGAGTGCGTTAGCAGTTCCTGCAAGAGGAAGGCATTGATTCTATGGACTGGTCCACCCGTTCCCCAGACCTGAATCCAATCGAGCACATCTGGGACATCATGTCTCGCTCCATCCACCAACGCCACGTTGCACCAGACTGTCCAGGAGTTGGCGGATGCTTTAGTCCAAGTCTGGGAGGAGATCCCTCAGGAGACCATCCACCACCTCATCAGGAGCATGCCCAGGTGTTGTAGGGAGGTCATACAGGCACGTGGAGGCCACACACACTACTGAGCCTCATTTAGACTTGTTTTAAGGACATTACATCAAAGTTGGATCAGCCTGTAGTGTGGTTTTCCACTTTAATTTTGAGTGTGACTCCAAATCCAGGCCTCCATGGGTTGATAAATTTGATTTCCATTGAATATGTGTGATTTTGTTGTCAGCACATTCAACTATGTAAAGAAAAAAGTATTTAATAAGAATATTTCATTCAGATCTAGGATGTGTTATTTTAGTGGTCCCTTTATTTTTTTGAGCAGTATATATATATATATATCTTTTTAACTCGTCTCTCGGGGATTCGATCTAGCAACCTTTCGGTTACTGGCCCAATGCTGTAACCACTAGGTTACATGCATCTATCTATCTTAAAAAATATATACTTTTTTATTTTTAAATTGGTCATTCTGCCCCTGAACAAGGCAGTTAAACCACTGTTCCTAGGCTGTCATTGTAAATAAGAATTTGTTCTTAACTGACTTGCCTAGTTAAATAAAAGGTCATTTTTTAAAATATCAGATTAAATTTAATTGTTGTTTGAGTTGATTTCTGTATCACCAAATTAGCTTGAGATGGTTTTACTGCAACACTGCATACAAGTTGCTTGACAAAGGCGTGTCAAAGAGCTGTCAGTCAAAGCGAGCTCATGAATATAAATAAGCACATGAACCACACAGCCTGTCTTTTAAAACTTACTTGTAGTTAACCATGAGGGGGAGAAAAAAAAGTACTTTTCAGAAAGACTTCAGAAACATCAATAATTGTTATTGTAGTTCAGGAAACTAGCATTACTGCATATTGAAACATGATACGAGTTGCATAGTTAAAAAAATATTTTTTTTAAAGAGCCTTGTATGAGAAAAAAAGGGGCTTCGTGAAAACTCACACTTTACTTTTTCCCTCCCTTACAAGCTCTTACTTCGCTGATAGCTACTGTATTGAGGAGAAATGTACTTACTATGACTGATGTGGTTGTCCCACCTAGCCATCTTATAATGAATGCACTGTAAGTTACTAAATGACTACAATGAAGTAAATGTTAAGAGAGCCTCAGCCGGCAAAAAAAACATCAGTAAACCATGAAAAGTTAGCTAGCGTAGCATACTAGCTAACCAACAGCACGGTATAACCCAGAAAGTCCACATCATGAGAATCAATTAACACTGATGTAAACATTGATCGTTTTCAAGAGCATCAAATGCGCGATGTATCATGGGTAAATGTGACTAACTAATCTAGAAATAGAGTAGTTATGACACATGGTGATTTGTTTGTCAGTCTCGAATGTTAAACTCACCCAAAAGATTCGTGACCGACACCTACTTGCTAATTAACGTTAGCTGAAACAATTACATGTGTGATCACCTGATACGGGAGGGCTGATGTTAGTTTGTTAACAAACGATGGCTAGTAAGCGAAATTTAGCATAAAAAAAGGCATTGATTTGCTATCTGGAGACGGTTGTGTTACAGTTTTAGCTAGTAAGAGGACGATTTCTTACTTTAGTGGCCAGCTAGCTACCAGGCTACTCCATCGAGTAACAAGAATGCCAGCCTGCCAGACATACGCTTTCCCTAATGAGATATAAAGCTTTTCCTGCAGACTTCGATAACGTCTACCGTCTTTATGGTTACTACTTGTCCTTCTCAATACTATTTTGAGCCATTCGTTAAAACCCACCTTTTTCTCTCCATGTTTGTTGCAGGTTATGATTGCTGGATATTTGTCGATTAGGGTATCTGCATAGGACAGAAAAATGAGTCTCGAAATTAATGTTGTGGATCTTCTTTCTGCTCAGCTGTGCTCTCCAACATGGTGTAATTGCAGACCGCAATTCAGGGCGTTTTTTTAATCAGGACACGCCCATTCGTGCATGTTATCTATCAGTCATTGAGTATCAAGAAACTCATTGATTTCAGGAAATGCCCATTAGTGCCTGCCATTGTTCGGGCCATTGGTCAGTTCCTGCACCGTCCCGCGCATAGCTCAATCATAGTTTATTTTGCGCAATGGTGCCAGGCTGTTTATATCAGGGAGATTTCTGGAATTCCGATGTCTCCTTTTAAAATAATGCTTTAGATTTAGAAATTTGACAGTCTGTGGATGGCACATGGTGTAACAATGTTTATCTGAATGAGCATTTAGGATTTTGTATCGCGATGAAACAGCACTAGTACACTTGACATTTACTCTTGTCAAACACCTCAAAATCTTATCGCACGTTAGGACATATCGACAGACTTCCACTTCCAGCCATTGCGCTAACGCTAGTTAGCATTGCCTTGCGAAAATACCTTTAATTTCCAGTGGTGTAAAAATACTTGGAAGTTCAACTTAAGTATTTTTGGGGGGGGTATCTGTACTTTACTATTTTTATTTGGACAACTTTTACTTCTCTACATTCCTAAATAAAAGTATGTACGTTTTATTCCATACACTTTCTTTGACACCCAAAAGTATTCCTTACATTTTGAATGCTTTGCTGGACAGTAAATTGGTCTAATTCACACACTTATCAAGAGTACATCCCCGGCCATTCCTACTGTCTCTGATCTGGTGGTCTCACTAAACACATGCTTCGTTTGTAAATTATTGTCTGAGTGTTGGTGTGCCTCTGGCTCTCGTTTAAAAAAAATGGTGCCCTATGGTTTGTTTAATATAAGGAGTTTTAAATTATTTATACTTCAACCCTTGATACTTAAGTATATATGAGCAATTACATGTAATTCCGATACTTAATTATATTCAAAAACAAATACTTTTGGACTTTTACTCATGCAGTATTGCACAGGGCAACTTTTAAGTCATTTTCTATTAAGGCATCTTTACTTTTACTCAAGTATGAAAATTGGGTACTTTTTCCACCACTGCTAATTTCATTCATACTGGATACCGACATAACAGCGCTATTCATGAGTTCATCCGACTCTGGCGAAGGAGATAAAGTGCCTCATTGACAAAATCCCAAAGTATCTATTTAGCAGTAATAAAGTTTATTGAATGACTGTTCAAAGTTGAAAACATTACCACAGTCTAACACTGACAACTACAATTAGACTTTGTATGCGTGTGAATTTCTGGCAAAGTGAGAGATTGTAACTCGTGTCTTCAGCTATCCTCAGCTAGAAACCTCACCATCTTAAAACATGATCTCTACAAGTGATGTAGTGGTAAACTCTGATTGCTGTCTCTTAATTTTTCATCAAAAGGTGTGTAAACTGCATTTACCCTCCACTATATCATTGATCACTACAGTATAAACGCAACATAAGGTGTTGGTGCCATGTTTCATGAGCTGAAAAAAATATATACAAGAAATGTTCCATACTCACAAAAGCATCCTCTAAAATGTGTTTACATCCCTGTTAGTGAGGATTTCTCCTTTGCCAAGATTATCCATCCACATGGACAGGTGTGGCATATCAAGAAGCTGATTAAACAGCATGATCATTACACAAGTGCACCTTGTGCTGGGGACAATAAAAAGGCCATTCTAAAATATGCAGTTCTGTCACACAATGCCACAAATGTCTCAAGTTTTGGAGTGTGAAATTGGAATGCGGATTGCAGGAATGAACACCAGAGTTGTTACCAGAGCATTGTACATTCATTTCTCTACGTCGTTTTAGAGAATTTGGCAGTAAGTCCAACCAGCCTCACAACCGCAGACCACATGTATGGCATTGTGTGGGTGAGCGTTTTGCTGATGTCAATGCTGTGAACAGAGTGCCCCATGGTGGCAGTGGGGTTATGGTATTGGCAGGCATAAGCTATGGACAACTAACACAATTGCATTTTATCGATGGCAATTTGAATGCACAGAAATACCGTGACGAGATCCTGAGGATTAATGTGAGGCCCATTTTTTAAAAAGATATCTGTGACTAAGATGCTTATCTCTATTACCAAGTCATGTGAAATCTGTAGATTAGGGCACACACACACCACACACAACCTTGACTAGTTAAAAAGTTTGGGGTCACTTAGAAATGTCCTTGTTTTTGAAAGAAAAGCACATTTTCTGTCCAATTAAAATAACATCAAATTGATCAGAAATAGTGTAGACATTGCTAATATTGTAAATGACTATTGTAGCTGGAAACAGCAGATTTATGGAATATCTACAGAGGCCCATTATTAGCAACCATCACTCCTGTGTTCCAATGGCATGTTGTGTTCGCTAATCCAAGTTTATAATTTTAAAAAGCTAATTGATCATTAGAAAACCCTTTTGCAATTGTTAGCACAGCTGAAAACTGTTGTTCTGATTAAAGAAGCAATACAACTGGTTTTCTTTAGACTAGTTGAGTATCTGGAGCATCAAATCAAATTTTATTTGTCAAATACAGAGAGGTGAAAGATGTTAACGCGAATGTAGCGAAATGCTTGTGTTTCTAGTTCCAACAGTGCAGTAATATCTAACAATCCCCAACAACTTCCTAATACACACAAATCTAAAGGGGTGAAAGAGAACATGTACGTAAGTATATGGATGAGCGATGGCCGAGCTGCATAGGCAAGGTGCAATAGATGGTATACATTTTTTACCTTTATTTTACTAGGCAAGTCAGTTAAGAACAAATTATTATTTTCAATGACAGCCTAGGAACAGTGGGTTAACTGCCTGTTCAGGGGCAGAACGACAGATTTTGTACCTTGTCAGATTTTGTACCTTCTCAGCTCAGGGATTTGAACTTGCAACCTTTCAGTTACTAGTCCAATGCTCTAACCACTAGGCTACCCTGCCGTGTATACATATACAGTATATACATGTGATATGTGTAATGTAAGATATGTAAACATTATTAAAGAGGCATCACTTAGAGTTGCATTGTATAAAGTGACTAGTGATCCATTTATTAAAGTGTCCAGTGATTGGGTCTTAATGTAGGTAGCAGCCTCAGCCTTCTTCACCACACCGTCTGTGTGGGTGGCCCAATTCAGTTAGTCTGTGATGTGTACGCACAGGAACTTAAAACTTCCCACCTTCTCCACTGCTGCCCTTCTGATGTGGATAAGGGGGTGCTCCCTCTGCTGTTTCCTGAAGTCCATGATCATCACCTTTGTTTAGTTGACGTTGAGCGACTACTCTCTGTAGGCTTGATGATTGAGTTGGAGGCGTGCATGGCCACGCAGTCGTGGGTGAACAGGGAGTACAGGAGGGGGCTGAGAACACAACCTTGTGGGGCCCCAGTGTTGAGGGTCAGCAAAGTGGAGATGCTGTTTCCTATCTTCACCACCTGGGGGCAGCCTGTCAGGAAGTCCATGACCAAATTGCACTGGGCGGGGTTGAGACCCAGGGCCTCCAGCTTGATGAGGAGCTTGGAGTGTACAATGGTGTTGAATTCTTAGCTGTAGTCAATGAACAGCATTCTTACGTAGGTATTCTTCTTGTCCAGATGGGATAGGGCAGTGTGATGGCGATTGCGTCGTCTGTGGACTGAACGGGGCGGTATACAAACTGAAGTGTGTCTAGGGTAAGGTGGAGGTGATATGATCCTTGACTAGTCTCTCAAAGCACTTCATGATGACAGAAGTGAGTGCTACAGGGCAGTAGTCATTTAACTTTGCCTTCTTGGGCACAGGAACAATGGTAGTAATCTTGAAGCATGTGGGGACAGCAGACTGGGATAGGGAGCGATTGAATGTCTGTAAACACACCAGCTAGCTGGTCTGCGCATGCTCTGAGGACACGGCTAGGGATGCAGTCTGGGCCAGCAGCCCTGCAAGGGTTAACATGTTTAAATGTTTTACTCACGTCAGCCACGGAGAAGCTGTTTATATTGTCATATTCCCAGACCTCTTTCCATGGTTAAATGCGGTGAATTGTGCTTTCAGTTTTGTGCGAATGCCGCTATCCATCAACGTTTTCTGGTTAGGGTAGGTTTTAATAATCACAGGGGTTACAACATCTCCAATGCATTTCTTTACAAACGCACTCACCGAGTCAGCATATAGGTCGATGTTGTTCTCTGAAGCTGACCGGAACATATTCCAGTCCGCGTGATTAAAACAATCTTGAAGCGTGGCTTCCGATTGGTCGGACCAGCGTTGAATAGTTCTCGTCCCTGGTACATCCTGTTTGAGTTTGTCTATAAGACGGTAGGAGCAAGATGGCATCATGGTTGGATTTGCCGAAGGGAGGGCTTTGTATGCATTGCGGAAGTTAGAGTAGCAGTGGTCGGGAGTATTGCCAATGCGCTTAGCACAATCAATATGCTGGTAGAATTTAGGTAGCCTTGTTCTCAAATTTACTTTGTTAAAATCTCCAGCTACAATAAATGCAGCCTCGGGATATATGGTTTCCAGTTTGCATATAGTCCAGTGAAGTTCCTTTTTTGCAGTCTTGGTGTCTGCTTGAGGGGGAATGTACACAGCTGTGACTATAACTGACGAGAATTCTCTTGGTAGATAAAATGGCCGGCATTTGTTTGTCAGGAATTCTAGGTTGGGTGAGAAGAAGGACTTGAGTTCCTGTATGTTGTTATGATTACACCATGAGTCGTTAATCATAAAAGCATACACCTTCCCAGAAAAGGTGTTCATCTCAGTTGCTGCGATTCATGGAGAAGCCCAGTGGCTGAATCAATTATGACAACATATCCCGAGAGAGCCATGTTTCTGTGAAACAGAATGTTACAATCTTTGTCTCTCCGGAAGGCAACCCTTGCTCGAATTGTCTACCTTATTGTCAAGAGACTGGACATTGGCTTGTTGTATACTCAGGAGCGGTGGGCGACGTGCACGTCTACGGAGCTTGACCAGGTGGCCGCTTCGTCTGCATCTTCTGCGGTGCCGTTGTTTTGGGTCGACTGCTGGAATTAGATCCAATGTTCTGGGTGGTGGTCCGAACAAGAGGACCCGCTTCGGGAAATTCGTATTCCTGGTCATAATGTTTTTAAGTTGACGTTGCTCTTATATCCAATAGTTCTTCCTGGCTGTATGTAATAAGACTTAAGATTTTTTGGGGTAACAATATAAAAAAAAAATACATAAAAACAACAATACAGCATTGTTTCCTAAGAACTCGAAGCAGTTGTGGGTTCGATTAGGCTCAAAATGTCCAGAAACAAAGACTTTCTTCTGAAACTCGTCAGTCTATTCTTGTTCTGAGAAATGAAGGCTATTCCATGTGAGAAATTGCTAAGAAACTGAAGATCTCGTACAACGCTGTGTACTTCTCCCTTCACAGAACAGCGCAAACTGATTAACCAGAATAGAAAGAGAAGTGTGAGGCCCCGGTGCACAACTGAGCAAGAGGATAAGTACATTAGTGTGTCTCGTTTGAGAAACAAACGCCTCAAGTCTTTAACTGGCAGTTTCATTAAATAGTACCTGCAAAACACCAGTCTCAACATCAACAGTGAAGAGGCGACTCCGGGATGCTGGCCTTCTAGGCAAAATTCCTCTGTCCAATGTCAGTGTTCTTTTGCCCATCTTAATCATTTTGCTTTATTGGCCAGTCTGGTGGTTGCTGATAATGGGCCTCTGTACGCCTATATAGATATTGCATTTTTTCCCCTTAAAAAAAAAGAAGTTTCCAGCTACAATAGTCATCTACAACATTAACAATGTCTACATTGTATTTCTGATCAATTTGATGTTATTTTAAAAATTGACCAAAATGTGTTTCTCTCAAACAAGGACATTTCGAAGTGAAGTAGCAGTCAAGTTTGGGCACACCTACTCATTCAAGGGTTTTTCTTTATTTGGACTTTTCTACATTGTAGAATAATAGTGAAGACAAACTATGAAATAACACATATGGAATCATGTAGTAAAAAAAAATGTTTTAAAAAGTGTTAAACCAATATTTGAGATTCTTCAAAGTAGCCACCCTTGGCATTGATGACAGCTTTGCACACGCTTGGCATTCTCTCAACCAGCTTCATGAGTTAGTCACCTGAAATGCATTTCAAGTTAATTTGTGGAATTTCTTTCCTCCTTAATGCATTTGAGCCAATCAGTTGTGTTGTGACAAGGTAGGGGTGGTATACAGATGATAACCCTGTTTGGTAAAATACCAAAGTCCATATTATGGCTAGAACAGCTCAAATAAGCGAAGATAAATGACAGTCCATCATTACCTTAAGACATGTCAGTCAATCCGTAAAATTTCAAGAACTGAAAGTTTCTTCAAGTGCAGTCGCAAAAACCATCAAGCGCTATGATGAAATTGGCACTCATGAGGACCGCCACAGGAAAGGAAGACCCAGAGTTACCTCTGCTGCAGAGGATAAGTTTATTAGAGTCAACTGCACTTCAGAAATTGCAGACAAAATAAATGTTTCAGAGTTCAAGTACCAGACATCACAACATCAACTGTTCAGCAGACTGCGTCAATCAGGCCTTCATGGTTTAATTGCTACAGAGAAACCACTACTAAAGGACACCAACAATAATAAGAAGAGACTTGCTTGGGCCAAGAAACACGAGCAATGGACATTAGACAGGTGGAAATCTGTCCTTTGCGCTGATGAGTCCAAATTAGATTTTTGGTTCCAACTGCTGTGTCTTTGTGAAATGCAGAGTAGGTGAATGGATTATCTCCGCATATGTGGTTCCCACCGTGAAGCATGGTGGAGGTGTGATGGTGTTTTGCTTGTGATACAGTCAGTGGTTTAATTAGAATTCAAGGCACACTTAACCAACATGGCTACCACAGCATTCGGCAGTGATACACCATCCCATCTGGTTTGCTCCTAGTGGGACTATCATATGTTTTTCAACAGGACAATGACCCAGAACACACCTTCAGGCTGTGTAAGGGCTATTTGACCAAGAATGAGTGTGATGGAGTGCTGCATCGGATGACCTGGCCTCCAAAATCACTTGCCCTCAACCCAATTGATATTTGGGATGAGTTGGACCGCAGAGTGAAGGAAAAGCAGCCAATAAGTGCTCAGCATATGTGGGAACTCCTTCAAGACTGTTGGAAAAGCATTCATCATGAAGCTGGTTGGGAGAATGCAAGAGTTTGCAAAGCTGTCATCAAGGCAAAGGGTGCCTGCCTACTTTGAAGAATCTCAAATATATTTGGATTTGTTTAACACTTTTTTTAGTTACTACATGGTTGCATTTGTGTTATTTCATAGTTTTGATGTCTTCACTATTATGCTACAATGTAGAAAGAAAAACTTTGAATGACTCAGTGTCCCCAAACTTTTGACAGGTACTGTATTTCCAAAAACTAGTCATATGCACTAGTTATGAATAGATGATACTGAGATTCAAGGTGACGCAGGAAAACACACTCACCTACCTGGCATGGAACATTATTATCTCTCATGCAGACTTCTCCAGTGTCATCAGAAGCTAACTAATTCAATAATAATACATGTTATTTGAAGTCTCAGCCAAATATATTGCTTCTGTCCAATCACATCAAACTGTATTATAATCTCTGTCTTTTAGTTGACAGACACTTCGGTTTCATAGTACTTGGATCAGTATCCTCTCTTCACGGAAAGAGGGAGGGAGTCAGAGTAGAAGAGAAGGAAGAGACTATTGTCGTTCCCATTTCGCTACACTCGCATTAACATCTGCTAACCATGTGTATGTGACAAATAAAATTTGATTTGACGACGTTATGACTTGCAGCCTGGTGTCTCTTAAGTTTGTCTCGTCCAAGTGTAATGAGTGCTACTGTAGGGGATTCGATCTAGCAACCTTTCGGTTACTGGCCTAGGCCACCTGACGCCCAAAGGTCTTGATGAGAGGTTGATTTGTTAAATCAGGTGCGTTAGTGCTGGACTGGAACAAAAGTCTGCCCAATGCAACTCACCTCCCATTCAGAGACAGAGCCCTCCGTATGAGGGAAAAAACATACCAACTGACATAAAACATATTCGCTGTATTGTGAATAAATACCAGTGACATCACAGGGTCAGAGGTAATGAACTGGTTTTGAATGCTGCTACAAACTGATTTACAGGGTGACAATCTCCTATTGTGTGTTTAGAGAACTAATGAGAAAAGGAGTATACTTTCACCCAAGGGTTGGTGTCTCACAGGAACAGAGGGGATGTGTAGCTGATAGTCCAGGGGTGTGTGTGTTGAGCTGATTTTAGTTTGACCCAGGGGTGGTCCCGTGAACCTCCATGGGCATCTCGTTTGGCGAAGATGTGGTTGCAGAGCTCATCCAATGGCTCAAACTGGGCCACACCCTTGATCACCTTCCTGATCTCTTCCTCTATCTCCTGTAAGGAGGGAGGAAGGAAAGTACTTGGGCCACCTGTGTGTGTGTACCTTGATCTCCTCCACAGAAGCCATGTTGGACAGCATGCATTCTTTCAGCATAGTGATGGGGTCACTCATACAGCATACTTCCTGGACCTCCTCACAGGTACAATAGCTACAGAAAGTTACATCACACACAGGAAGAGGTGTTTAACCTGATTTGCAGGGTTCAGCTCTAGCCCCTGATCTATATATCAGAGAGAGCGTGAGAGAGCGCGAGAGAGAGAGATGTTAGGTCTCTAGCTCCATGACAATAGGACCCTGCCAGAGAGGTTTCCAAACCAAGAGACTCATCAAGACAGCCAACACTGCTATATCACTGCTGAATCGCCGGATCAGGGATTTCTACTGGAGTAGCAGTTTCTCAGCATCTTCCTACATCTATGCTCTCTGGCCCTGCAGCACACCAGGCGTGATTAAACGGGGAACAGTTGAAGCTCTGTACTGGAATCTCTTCCATAGAGTATGTCTACACTGGTCACATAGCCTCCCCGTCATGGAAGAGACACTGGTGTGATACTAGAAGCTGATCATCACTGTCATGGAAGAGACTGGTGTGATACTAGAAGCTATTCATCACTCTGTCATGGAAGAGACTGGTGTGATACTAGAAGCTATTCATCACTGCCATGGAAGAGACTGGTGTGATACTAGAAGCTATTCATCACTCTGTCATGGAAGAGACTGGTGTGATACTAGAAGCTGATCATCACTGCCATGGAAGAGACTGGTGTGATACTAGAAGCTATTCATCACTGCCATGGAAGAGACTGGTGTGATACTAGAAGCTATTCATCACTCTGTCATGGAAGAGACTGGTGTGATACTAGAAGCTGATCATCACTGCCATGGAAGAGACTGGTGTGATACTAGAAGCTATTCATCACTCTGTCATGGAAGAGACTGGTGTGATACTAGAAGCTGATCATCACTGCCATGGAAGAGACTGGTGTGATACTAGAAGCTATTCATCACTCTGCCATGGAAGAGACTGGTGTGATACTAGAAGCTATTCATCACTCTGCCATGGAAGAGACTGGTGTGATACTAGAAGCTATTCATCACTCTGTCATGGAAGAGACTGGTGTGATACTAGAAGCTATTCATCACTCTGCCATGGAAGAGACTGGTGTGATACTAGAAGCTATTCATCACTGCCATGGAAGAGACTGGTGTGATACTAGAAGCTATTCATCACTCTGCCATGGAAGAGACTGGTGTGATACTAGAAGCTATTCATCACTGCCATGGAAGAGACTGGTGTGATACTAGAAGCTATTCATCACTCTGCCATGGAAGAGACTGGTGTGATACTAGAAGCTATTCATCACTGCCATGGAAGAGACTGGTGTGATACTAGAAGCTATTCATCACTCTGCCATGGAAGAGACTGGTGTGATACTAGAAGCTATTCATCACTGCCATGGAAGAGACTGGTGTGATACTAGAAGCTATTCATCACTCTGCCATGGAAGAGACTGGTGTGATACTAGAAGCTATTCATCACTCTGCCATGGAAGAGACTGGTGTGATACTAGAAGCTATTCATCACTGCCATGGAAGAGACTGGTGTGATACTAGAAGCTATTCATCACTGCCATGGAAGAGACTGGTGTGATACTAGAAGCTGATCATCACTGCCATGGAAGAGACTGGTGTGATACTAGAAGCTATTCATCACTCTGCCATGGAAGAGACTGGTGTGATACTAGAAGCTATTCATCACTCTGTCATGGAAGAGACTGGTGTGATACTAGAAGCTGATCATCACTGCCATGGAAGAGACTGGTGTGATACTAGAAGCTATTCATCACTGCCATGGAAGAGACTGGTGTGATACTAGAAGCTATTCATCACTGTCATGGAAGAGACTGGTGTGATACTAGAAGCTATTCATCACTGCCATGGAAGAGACTGGTGTGATACTAGAAGCTATTCATCACTGTCATGGAAGAGACTGGTGTGATACTAGAAGCTATTCATCACTGCCATGGAAGAGACTGGTGTGATACTAGAAGCTATTCATCACTGTCATGGAAGAGACTGGTGTGATACTAGAAGCTATTCATCACTCTGTCATGGAAGAGACTGGTGTGATACTAGAAGCTATTCATCACTCTGTCATGGAAGAGACTGGTGTGATACTAGAAGCTATTCATCACTCTGTCATGGAAGAGACTGGTGTGATACTAGAAGCTATTCATCACTCTGCCATGGAAGAGACTGGTGTGATACTAGAAGCTATTCATCACTGCCATGGAAGAGACTGGTGTGATACTAGAAGCTATTCATCACTGTCATGGAAGAGACTGGTGTGATACTAGAAGCTATTCATCACTGCCATGGAAGAGACTGGTGTGATACTAGAAGCTATTCATCACTGTCATGGAAGAGACTGGTGTGATACTAGAAGCTATTCATCACTCTGCCATGGAAGAGACTGGTGTGATACTAGAAGCTATTCATCACTCTGTCATGGAAGAGACTGGTGTGATACTAGAAGCTATTCATCACTGTCATGGAAGAGACTGGTGTGATACTAGAAGCTATTCATCACTCTGTCATGGAAGAGACTGGTGTGATACTAGAAGCTGATCATCACTGCCATGGAAGAGACTGGTGTGATACTAGAAGCTATTCATCACTCTGTCATGGAAGAGACTGGTGTGATACTAGAAGCTGATCATCACTGCCATGGAAGAGACTGGTGTGATACTAGAAGCTGATCATCACTGCCATGGAAGAGACTGGTGTGATACTAGAAGCTGATCATCACTGTCATGGAAGAGACTGGTGTGATACTAGAAGCTATTCATCACTCTGTCATGGAAGAGACTGGTGTGATACTAGAAGCTATTCATCACTCTGTCATGGAAGAGACTGGTGTGATACTAGAAGCTATTCATCACTCTGTCATGGAAGAGACTGGTGTGATACTAGAAGCTATTCATCACTGTCATGGAAGAGACTGGTGTGATACTAGAAGCTATTCATCACTCTGTCATGGAAGAGACTGGTGTGATACTAGAAGCTATTCATCACTCTGTCATGGAAGAGACTGGTGTGATACTAGAAGCTATTCATCACTCTGTCATGGAAGAGACTGGTGTGATACTAGAAGCGTGATGTGATACCATGTTATGAGGCTATACAGTGTTTGTTTACAAAGAATAAAGTACACCCCCGCCCTATAGTTGGGGTCCTGATGGGGGGTAAGACAGTCGACAAGCTAATGAAGCATTTAAGATACATTCTTCAAAGGGGCAATTAGCAGTTGATACATCCATTTAACTTAATGATATGTACCCATTGAGTCTTGAAGAATGTACCTTATGACTCATGAGCTTAATTCAACTGTCCTTCCGCATTAGAACACAAAATAGAAGCTTGTTTTACTCCAATGTTTGCAAACAAAGTACATGCAAACAATCACTGTGGTTAAAACAATATAAAGTTTATATCATGGATGGTCAGATTTGGCTTCCATAGCTCTGTCTATGATTTTGAGAGTGGGTATATTTCTCCAGCCCCATCCCCCGGCCTTTTACCTAAACAGGGGTGGGGGGGCTCGTTTTGTTATTGCTTCTGCTGCTGATTGCAGCTTTAGGAATCAATGTATACATACAATTATTTCACAGTTTGGCCCTTTAAATAAACACAGTAACAGCTACACATCATATTATATAAAGTGATCACATACTTCAACACTGTTTTATTGTGACTCTGTAAATGAGTCAACAATAGTTGGATAGTCTGCAGACTATTTCTTAACACAAAAGTTGCAGCTTCAGGATCTGTGCCGACTTCACTGTAAAATAACATGCTGCTGAGTGAGGTATGTAAACAGGATCACTATACTATATATCAAATCACTGTCAGAATTATGCATACAACGAATGCCTTAAATATTCCATAAATTGTACCTGTAGCGAATACAAAAAAGTCGGCACAACACGCTGATAAGTGTACAACATCCAATTAGCTACAGTTGAAACCTGTTTAAAAGTTCTAGCATACATCAGCCGACTGACTGGAGGTGGCAAGCAACTACTATAGCCTCGTGGCGTCTGTTATGCTAGCTTCAAAGCGTGTGTCTTGTAGCTATCTGATCATGTCGCCTTGCAATACATAAGTGGATAGGTAAAGTCTAATTGAACACGTTGAGAAGTAACAAAGATATAATAGTAGAGGTTGCTATGTGGAAGAACTTACCGACATTGTCTAAATCTAGCCCGCAGCTTTCTTTGTCAAGTTCAAGAAACAGCCACCGCCCAATAGTGATCGTCAGTTATACTTCTTTGATTAGGTTTAACTGCGGTTGGCATCCAATAAATGTTGCATTGCCACCACCTATTAGACTGGAGTATAACTCCCTTATGAATACCCTACCTTCTAACACTACCATACAAAAACAACACCACCATACTCCACTATTTAGTCGTACTTTATGCCAACAACCTGAAAGGATGAGACAACACCACTTAACACACCCTGCAACTCTTCTGATGTTAAGTCTCGCACACCCAAATACCTCTCTGCAGCTGCCACCACAACCCCTATTTTCTGCGACTTACGTTCCATCCCTGCAGTACAGTTGATAACCATTGCTATAAATGCTAAAACTATTCCCCTTCAGTTGGTCAACTTTTACATTTACTGCTACCCGATTAATCACACTTTCAATTGCGCCCTTTTCGTGAGAGCAAAACAATTCACAATCCTTGCCCCTATTCGGTTAAAACGCGGCGCGCCTTCTCCATCAGACAAACAGAAACAAACAACTATCACATGACCACTTCTGGTTACCCTCACCAATTCCACAGCAACCAACTCCGTTTTTACCCACCCTGAAACCACAAATGATCAGCCAAAGGGCAAGGGTCCACTTTTTCCAAAAACTTCACTCCTACTGTCACAGACTCAATCATCTGTCCTCTTTCTCCGTGAGCATCAATGGGTATAACTTGATATCAAGAAACACCCATAACCAGAAAACGCCCAGAATTGCGGTCTGCAATTACACCCTTCTCGTCCTTCCCGTTTTCTAGCGAGCCTATGGCAGAGAGGAAGAGAGGCTCAACTCGGTTTCAAATCTGCCTTCAACCAGCAGGTGGTGTATTTTCGTTGTTTCGCACACTAAGCAATACGTTTTTGTATGGAGGTCAATGTGCCGAATTTGGTCAACAGAAAATAATTATTTGTTACGTGAGGTTTTATCGAATAAAAGTGTCGTAATGCTTAATTAAGTTGTTACGAGGTCCTTCTGTAGCTCAGTTGGTAGAGCATGACGCTTGTAACGCCAGGGTTCGATCCCCGGGACCACCCATACGTAGAATGTATGCACACATGAATGTAAGTCGCTTTGGATAAAAGCGTCTGCTAAATGGCATATATTATATTATATATAGTGTACTGATATAAGTAGGACACGTGACATCTCGGGAACTTTGAGAAAAAAAACACTTTCTATCGGTGTTGTCTCGAGATGGCTATGCATATTCATGGCATGAGGCAGTAGTGAAAAAATTACCCAAGTGTCATACACTCAGACATCATTTACAAACAAAGCATTTGTGTTTAGTGAGTCCGCCAGATCAGAGGCAGTAGGGATGACCAGAGTTGTTGTCTTGATTAATTAAAATCAAATTTTATTTGTCACATACACATGGTTAGCAGATGTTAATGCGAGTGTAGCGAAATGCTTGTGCTTCTAGTTCCGACAATGCAGTAATAACCAACAAGTAATCTAGCTAACAATTCCAAAACTACTACCTTATAGAGACACAAGTGTAAGGGGATAAGAATATGTACATAAAGATATATGAGTGAGTGATGGTACAGAGCAGCATAGGCAAGATATAGTAGATGGTATTGAGTGCAGTATATACATATGAGATGAGTATGTAAACAAAGTGGCATAGTTAAAGTGGCTAGTGATACATGTATTACATAAAGATGCAGTAGATGATATAGAGTACAGTATATACATATACATATGAGATGAATAATGTAGAGTATGTAAACATTATATTAGGTAGCATTGTTTAAAGTGGCTAGTGATATATTTGACATCATTTCCCATCAATTCGCTGTATTAAAGTGGCTGGAGTCAGTGTGTTGGCAGCAGCCACTCAATGTTAGTGGTGGCTGTTTAACAGTCTGATGGCCTTGAGATAGAAGCTGTTTTTCAGTCTCTCGGTCCCGGCTTTGATGCACCTGTACTGACCTCGCCTTCTGGATGATAGCGGGGTGAACAGGCAGTGGCTCGGGTGGTTGTTGTCCTTGATGATCTTTATGGCCTTCCTGTGACATCGGGTGGTGTAGGTGTCCTGGAGGGCAGGTAGTTTGCCCCAGGTGATGCGTTGTGCAGCCCTCACTACCCTCTGGAGAGCCTTACGGTTGTGGGCGGAGCAGTTGCCGTACCAGGCGGTGATACAGCCCGACAGGATGCTCTCGATTGTGCATCTGTAGAAGTTTGTGAGTGCTTTTGGTGACAAGCCGAATTTCTTCAGCCTCCTGAGGTTGAAGAGGCGCTGCTGCGCCTTCTTCACGATGCTGTCTGTGTGGGTGGACCAATTCAGTTTGTCTGTGATGTGTACGCCGAGGAACTTAAAACTTAAAACTCTCCACTACTGTCCCATCAATGTGGATAGGGGGGTGTTCTTGATGACGAGCTTGGAGGGCACTATGGTGTTAAATGCCGAGCTGTAGTCGATGAACAGCATTCTCACATAGGTATTCCTCTTGTCCAGATGGGTTAGGGCAGTGTGCAGTGTGGTTGAGATTGCATCGTCTGTGGACCTATTTGGGCGGTAAGCAAATTGGAGTGGGTCTAGGGTGTCAGGTAGGGTGGAGGTGATATGGTCCTTGACTAGTCCCTCAAAGCACTTCATGATGACGGAAGTGAGTGCTACGGGGCGGTAGTCGTTTAGCTCAGTTACCTTAGCTTTCTTGGGAACAGGAACAATGGTGGCCCTCTTGAAGCATGTGGGAACAACAGACTGGGATAGGGATTGATTGAATATGTCCGTAAACACACCAGCCAGCTGGTATGCGCATGCTCTGAGGGCGCGGCTGGGGATGCCGTATGGGCCTGCAGCCTTGTGAGGGTTAACACCTTTAAATGTTTTCCTCACGTCGGCTGCAGTGAAGGAGAGTCCGCATGTTTAAGTTGCGGGCCGTGTCAGTGGCACTGTATTGTCCTCAAAGCGGGCAGCATTAAACAAACGGCAGTATAGAGATAAAGTGGAGTCGCAATTCAATGGCACAGACACGAGACGTATAGGCAGGGACTACAGAAAGAAAACCAGCCACGTGTTCCGAGACCGAAGTCTTTCTTCAGGACGGGCTAAACACATTCTTCTTACACTTTCACTACTGCCTCATGCCATGAATATGCATAGCCATATGCAGTGCCACCGACGCGGCCCGCTACCAACAACTGTGGGCTCTCCTTCTCCGTGGCCGAAGTGAGTAAAACATTTCAACGTGTTAACCCTAGCAAGTCTGCCGGCCCACACGGGAGCCCTAGCCACGCCCTCAGAGCATGCGCAGACCAGCTGGCTGGTGTTTAGAGCATATTCAATCACTCCCTATCCCAGTCTGCTGTCCCCACATGCTTCAAGATGGCCACCATGGTTCCTGTACCCATGAAGGCAAAGGTAACTTAACGACTAGTGTAACAGTATAACGTCCCCTCGCCCATACCCGGGCGCGAACCACGAAGCATCATTACCCATCGCTCCACAAAAGCCCTTGCAGAGCAAGGGGAACCACTACTTCAAGGTCTCAGAGCAAGTGACGTCACCGATTGAAACGCTATTTAGCGCGCACCACCACTAACAAGCTAGCTATTTCACATCCGTTACACTCACCCCCCTTTTGACCTTCCTCTTTTTCCGCAGCAACCAGTGATCCGGGTCAACAGCATCAATGTAACAGTATAACTTTAGACCGTCCCCTCACCCATACCTGGGCGCGAACCAGGAACCCTCTGCAAGCTCATCATTAAGCTCGAGGCCCTGGGTCTGAACCCCACCCTGTGCAACTGGGTCCTGGGCTTCCTGACAGGCCACCCCCAGGTGGTGAAGGTAAGAAACATCACCTCCACTACGCTGATCCTCAACACTGGGGCCCCACAAGGGTGCGTTCTCAGCCCCCTCTATTCCCTGTTCACCCATGACTGTGTGGCCATGCACACCTCCAACTCAATCATCAAGTTTCCAGACGACACAACAGTAGTTGACTTGATTACCAACAATGACGAGACGGCCTACAGGGAGGTGTTGAGGGCTCTGGGAGTGTGGTGCCTGGAAAATAACCTCTCACACAATGTCAACAAAACAGAGATGATCGTGGACTCCAGGAAACGTATTTTCCACCATAATTTACAAATTAATTCATTAAAAATCCTACAATGTGATTTTCTGGATTTTTTTTTTCATTTTGTCTATCATAGTTGAAGTGTACCTATGATGAAAATTACAGGGCTCTCTCATTTTTTAAAGTGGGAGAACTTGCACAATTGGTGGCTAAATACTTTTTTGCCCCACTGTATCTTGCATTACTCATCTCATATGTATATACTGTTTCCTATACTATTCTGCTGTATCTTAGCCGTTCCGCACTGACATCGCTCGTCCATATTTATAATAGTCTTTATTAATTTCTACTTAGATTTTTTTGTATTGGGTGTTGTGTAATTTGTTTGATATTACTTATTAGACATTACTGCACTGTCAGAGCTAGAAGCACAAGCATTTCGCTACACCCGCAATAACATCTGCAAATCACGTGTATGACCAATACAATTTGATTTGGAATTAGACTAACTTCCCGACCTGCTAAGCATTCAAAATGTAACGAGTACTTTTGGGTGTTGAGGAAAATGTTTAGATTAAAAAATACATTAGAGGCCTCCCGAGTGGTGCAAGACACTGCATCGCAGTGCTAGCTATGCCATTAGAGATTCTGGGCTTGAATCCAGGCTCTGTCGCAGCCGGGAGACCCACGGGGCGATGCACAATTGGCCCAGCGTCATCCGGGTTAGGGGAGGGTTTGGCTGGCAGGGATGTCCTTGTCCCATCGTGCACTAGCGACTCCTGTGGCTGGACGGGTGCAGTGCACACTGACACGGTCACCAGGTGTACAGTGTTTCCTCCGACACATTGGTGCGGCTGGCTTCCGGGTTAAGTGGGCATTGTGTCAAGAAGCAGTGTGGCTTGTGTTTCGGAGGATGCCCAGATCTCGACCTTTACCTCTCCCGAGTCCGTACGGGAGTTGCAGCAATGAGACCAGACTAACTACCAATTGGAAACCATGAAATTGGGGAGAAAAGGGGGTCAATTAAAAAGTACATTATTTTCCTTCAGGGATGTGAAGTAAAAGTTATCAAAAATATAGTCAAGTACAGATACCACAAGCTACTTAATTAGAACTTTCAATTATTTATACTGAAGTACTTAACACCATTGGCATGAGGCTAGTAGCACAGCATCTCTCTCTCCATTGAATACAGGTGGGTCAAGTCAACAACCCCCAAATATTCAAAAAAGGATTACAATAAGATGTATCCACCAATCCAAAAGAAGCATAGGCGGGAGCTAGACAGCCCTCCATGCAGCTATGTGGACGACTCCCATTGTTAGGGCGGAGAGACATGCATCATGTCAGTATATCCATATTCTTTGCCTATGGTGTTTAGATACTCGTAAAGTCACTCCGCCAAGCTACACCACTTACTGTGGACAGCAATTAATCCACTAGTTCCAACTGCAGTTCAGTCGACGAGATTTAATGATGTCTTGTGATCAGTTGAGTTTTTTTAAATGTTGTAATCTACCGTTGTTTAGCTGTGTGTTTATACATCATTCTTTAGATTTCTCACACTAAAGAAATCTGACCAAACTAGATTTACAAAAACATGAACGTTTTCCAGAAAACAATCAGGCACCCCCCCGTTAGAAACCCAAAAGGTTACATTACTTGTTTTATTATGTTTTCCCCCATTATTACCACAAGATTGTGGATAGATTTAAAATGGCCAGGGAAAACCACCAGACAATTTTGTACACTTAATTTGATTAAAACAACCATGATCATTAAGAAGTTGGACAAAGGAGGTCCAAGAAAACAAGCCAGGTACCAAAAAGGTTGTTTATTGAACCAAACTACATTGTTGTCATGCCAACAGTTTAGAAGCAGAAACAGACTACCAGTAGTAGATAGGCTACACTGAAATGATAATGGTTGATACAGTGAACCAAGAGCAAAGGGGAAAAACAGAGACTGTATGATTTTAGGTTCATAGCCCTCGCTCTGGAAAATCAAACAACGTTAAAACCAGTGCGAAACAATTAAGTTAACTGACCCCGAAAAGTAGAATTTCACTCTAAGCTTTAAAATGACAACAGAATTCAATCAAACAAAAAGGGAATAAACATTATGTTAATGTCTCAATACATGCATTTCTATTTCCTCCATATCATTCCATTGGCTGAGCAATTACCAAAAAAGACTAAATGCACAACACTGTCACTTCAAAATCATGATGAAAAAAAAGTCCATTTAAAATGATTGAAAAAGGTGAAAGCAGTGTTCCTCTTCTCTTTGTCCTGGGGTGGAGTTGAGTCATGGTGCCTGATGGTCTGTTCACACTCTCCATCGCTCTCGGCCTGTCTCTGACAGCACAGATTGACCTACAGGCAAAAAGATTGGGTGGATGTCACAGTCTCCACTTAATACTTTCAAGGACTTTCCAAATCAACCCGACACAGAGGATCTGAGATGAAAATTCAACATTTAAATCCAAAGGGCAAGGGAGAGTTATCATCCTATAGGGAGACGACACTATTGTCCTTCTCTCAAGAAGCTGGCTCATGTCAAACCCCTAGTTGGCTTCAACCACTGCCAGCAATGTTGCGATTGAAGACAACAGCCAGGGCCTAAAGCAGCAATTAGCCCTTGACCATGGCTCAGTTCCATTACATCACACATAAGAGTCATTGGACGAAGATGTCTTCTGTAGGGGGGAGTTTTGTTAAGAGCCGCGATGCTCGGTCTGAACATTAACACACATCATTTGCAGTACGGTTTTGGAATCATAAGGACCTTATCATAGAAATCATAAAAACATTAAATACAAATTGAAACACACCTTTAGGGTTCCCACATGGCCATATTTCCATGTTACAACACTTGTTTAAGGAAAAAAAGATGAGTGGACTACCTGTGCTAATTAGCCATCTGCGTCGCCAAACACCCGTGTGTAAACGCAACAAATGTGTTGTCACTGGGAAACAAATACTGCCAGCTGCAACTGTTTTAAAACCGGTTAGAAGAGTAAGTGTGTATTTAGCATTTGTGATATTTTGATGTGATATGGAGGGATTTATGTTTCTTGAACCGTAACGCAAGAGATTTGATTCACATTTAGATGGAGTATTTGTCTGTTTTGGCTTCAAGCCAATTATCCCTTTAAACAGACCATGTAAGGTCCTTGGACTAAGGAATAAATTTAGGCTCATTTAGTCCAATATTGGGCTAATAAGCAGTTGAAACAATAAGGGAGTTTGATTTAGATCCCTGGGCTATGGCCTGTGACGTGAATGGGACAAAAAAAAGTGAGAGGGGTGCCCTTCTCAAATCAAACAGTAATCTGCTGCGCTCAGTCATGTTGTCATCAAGGAAAACATCACTTTTCCATAAAATAGATACAAACTATTTCAACTAAATTTCAAACTAGTATTCATTTGGAAGGCAGATAATGCCTTATCAAAATCAATGACTTTAGCATGTGAAACAACAGAATCCTCTACTCATTACGCCACATGTTTAACCTACGACACCTTTGCTTTGAGATGACGTCAGGCAAAGCGGGGCACCTGGCTCACACATGGGAGGCAGCCCGGTCCCAAAACCAATGCAATCAACGCTAACCCGGTTCACCCAGGGCATTAATCGAATCCACTCAACAACAAAGCGTACTCCTGGCGCGTTTCAGTAAAAAGCTGAATGGATGGGGCTGTAGAAATGTAACCACTCAAATTTATGAAGTTATAAACGCAAGGCTTGACAATCCAATGATATAAAAATTATAGTTCTACCCATGTTGAGGCTATATATTGTTTACAAACATTGGAGTAAAACAAACTTATATTTTGGGTTCTGATGGGGTATGACAGTTAACTAAACTCACGAGGCATTTATAAGTTACATTTGGGAATGGCACGTAAAATGTTGCCAAGGACAACAAAGGAGCCTGGTTGGCTGACTGTCCTTTGTTGTTCAAAGTAAAGATCTACGAGCGATTCCAAAATGGCTGCTGTGGCTTCTGCTACCTAGCATGAGGACAAAAAGGCTGTTTAAAAACTAACAATACTTCAAATCTTCTCTATTTGTCAGTCGGGATAATTAGGAGTACAGCGACATCTTCCATCCCTAAATTGAGGTTCATTTTCAAGCCATATCCCGCGGGGTGGGTATGATTTGTGGAACGTTCCAAAGGGAATCTGTTCCAAAAACTTTGTAAAGTACAAGGTTGCCAACAAATGCATAAAAAGTTGCATGATCAATTCACCTAGCTAATTAGCTGTCGAATAAGCATCTACTCACCACATAGCTTATTCTTAATGCTTGTCCATAGGCTACCAGAGTGAGGGCAGACGTTTATTCCAAAAAATATGGTGAGTGAAACAAATAGCCCACAACCTACCCAGTATCTTATTCTGCCGCTATACAACTTTGTATGCGTCATTTGTTGGCAACCTTGTTATTTACGAAGTTTTTGGAACAGATTCCTGTTGGAACGTTCCAAAAATTATACCCACCCTATCCCACGCAGGCAGCCAAGCATTCCGACCTACAGGGAGATATACTGACTGTGACCTACTGGTCGGAACTATTCTAGCTAGGTTTGACAATCTGTCGCAGAGACACCCTGTAAAAACAGGCAGGGGTGGACTGGGACCAGAAATCAGCCCTCGCATTCCTTTGAGACCTCACACTGGACTATTCCCCCCCCCCTTTAAGCCCCCATTATAAGCCAGATAATTATATTTTTGCCAAAAAAAATCAAGTCAGATAGACCCATTGGGCTAAAAATGGACCAGTCCACCCCTAAAAAAAAACAAGTCAAGCAGACCTCTTTGTAGAGAGCATACCCTTACTGTGACGCTATATGCACATTTACTCACCTTCAGCCACAGAAAAGCCTCTAGTCATCGTTCTTGAATTTGCCGCTGACGTACGGTACATAATCCAAGATCAAGCGCCAGTCAGTGAAGTGTACCAATGCCACCCCTCCAACTGAACCCCACACCGCCAACGTTGGAACCCTGCGTTGGGAGTAAAATGTAATAGGTAATTTACAATCGAGCTAGGGGATACCTAGTAAGTTGCACAACTCCATGCATTTAACACAACCCCTGTGAATCAAATAGGTGCTTAGGATATCTTAATTGACGTCATCGTCGCCGGGGAAACAGTACTTGCCTTGGGCAGAACGTCGGATTGCGGTTACTGTCCCGACGCGCATACTGACGTCTACCTGCCGCCCCCTAGCGCTAGTTTCAGAATTAGGTAACGTTACTTAGCTAACTAGTTCTCCAATTGATCAAAGTCAGGTCGGTGTTTCTGGTTCACGGCATTGGCAACCTTCTACGGGTCAATGCTGCCGTTATTAACTAGCTTTGCTACCAAGCAAGGCACGCAGTAGCCAGTATGCTAGCTAACGTTTCCGGACATGACCTCAGCTAGCTAAGGGTAAAACAGACAAGGGCAAGTCAGAATAAGACATTGCAATGGAAATGTATTTGATCAAATATCAACAGCAAGATGTCAGTAAACATACGACATTATCTTACCATGTTCTCGCGATGGAAAAGTATTTCTGACCGATCAATTTACCAAGCATGTTGGAGCTGGATGTTGTTGCTATAACCACCAAGCGGAAAAACCTGGGAAAACTCTGAGCGCATGCCCATTCGGAAAAGGATCCTACGCCACTTCCGTTTATTCCGGCGTTATGATACTGATGTTTTAAGATGGTTAAATGCTCTACTAACAAAAAAGCTATTAGAATTGTAAGTATATGCATGTCCCTTATGGTCCTTGTGTAATTGTAATGTGATATTGTACCCCCTAGCTCGATTGTCTATTGTTTGTAATCTATGTATGCTTGTGTTCCCTCATGTGCTTTATGTATTGATTTGATTTGTTATTAATAAAATGTTTATAAAAATAAAAAAGATACTGATGTTTGGCCGTCACACTGTTTAGATTCTATATCACTGATAGAGTGAACATTATTAATTGAGTTGAAAAAAATATATGTGGATTCCTGACAGTACGTAGAGCTATACAATTTTCTGTAAAAATTGCTACAGTATTTAGCGATTAATTGTTGGTCATCTGTAATAACACCATCAATGTTTTACTTATGGACAGTGTTGTTTTTAGCGTGAAATTTCTCAAGTCTGAAGAAATAGGATGAATTATGTTCTCCCTCCTCAATCCATTTTTTCCCGAGATCTAATAAAGGCTCCTTCTGCTTTTAATATATATATATATATATTATCCAGTTTATTTTGTAACTCAATTAGTTCCATCTTCTCCTCCCCCGAGAGGCCGTCTGGGCACCTCTGAGAAGCTGAGAATGATCACCTTTTCCTCCTCAGCTCTTCTGGTCTTAGCAAGATTACTACCATATTTTCTAAGGTATTTGGACACCTCAAATTTAAAGAGCTCCCAGTTCTTGCAATGAGATATGTCTTCACAAGCCCTTCCCCAAAAGTGTGAGAGCAGATCTTTAACCTCAAATTGAACTATATCATTATTTAATAATGAGCTATTTAGCTTCCAGTAGCATGCTCTACCAAGCTTAGTATCAGGGGTAAATATTTTGATATCAATGTAAATGGCCCTATGGTCTGTGAGGGGAGTAGTACAAATATGGATATAATTTGGATATAAGCCAAAAATCTATTCTGGATTGTCTGGAACCTGTTTTGTCACTCCAAGTGAATGACCTGTCAGTAAGATCAAACTTTTCCATAAAAAGTATTAAACCCAAATTCTGATTGGTTGGCCTACCTTGGGGCCATCTATCAGTTTAATTATCTATAGTAATGTTAAAGTCCCCTGCTATCAATAATAACAAATTGGAAAAATTAGATAACCAATGAAGTATATGTTTCTCTATAAATTCAAGCAACTCATCATTCTCATGTTTGGTGTTGTACCCGTAGAAGTTTACAGTAGTGAGTGTAATGCATTGTAACTGATCATTCTCAAGTGGCGGCAGGGTAGCCTAGTGGTTAGAGTGTTGGACTAGTAACCGGAAGGTTCCAAGTTCAAACCCCCGAGCTGACAAAGTACAAATCTGTCGTTCTGCCCCTGTTCCTAGGCTGTCATTGAAAATAAGAATTTGTTCTTCACTGACTTGCCTGGTAAAATAAATGTAAAAGTTTACAGTAATGATCGTAATGTCATTGTAACGGATCACAAGACAAATATATATATATAAATATATATGCCATTTAGCAGACGCTTTTATCCAAAGCGACTTACAGTCATGTGTGCATACATTCTACGTATGGGTGGTCCCGGGAATCGAACCCACTACCCTGGCGTTACAAGCGCCATGCTCTACCAACTACAGAACACACAAAATAAAGTGACCAAAGGGGTCACATTCTGAGTGTAGAATATTACCACCAAAGGTATTTTTCACAAGCAGAGTGTTCAGATCCATGGGAGAGCCAAATATCGTTGCCCCACTGTGACCTCCAGAAGTTGGCATCAGCCGAAATTGAGTGAGACTCTTTGAAAAAGCAAGAAATTGTTTAGCAAATAAGGCCTTGTGCTTCACATTGTTTTGTAACTCCCTAGCATTAAGAGAAACTATAGACAAAAGACAAAACAACAAAGATTATATAAAAGTATAAACTGTAGTAGGATGAGTCAAAGACGTAGGAGCAGTGAACGTAAACGATAAGGAACCGAGATCTGCAGCATTTAAGTCAATTTAAAGTGAAAATAGCTTATTCCATAAACTTTGAGCTAGACGTTATCAGGCTTTGAAATTCAACTCAACTGAAAATTATGTTCAAGACCAAACCAAGGGTTCTTGTAGTAAGAGAGACTAAAAACCCTATTTAGTGTAATCAGGAACTATTCTGAGCAATAAAATACAAAATAATTTAAATAAAAGGGTACCTACTATTTTATGTACATACGAAAACTGATCATAAAAAAATAGAATAAAAAATGTTTGACATATAAGGGGACGGTTTAAAGTTATACTGTTACATTGGTGCTGTGACCCGGATCACTGGTTGCTGCGGAAAAGGAGGAGGTCAAAAGGGGTGTGAGTGTAACGGATGTGAAACGGCTAGCTAGTTAGCGGTGGTGCACGCTAAATAGCGTTTCAATCGGTGACGTCACTTGCTCTGAGACCTTGAAGTAGTGGTTCCCCTCGCTCTGCAAGGGCTGCGGCTTTTGTGGGGCGATGAGAACGATGCTTCGTGGGTGACTGTTGATGTGTGCAGAGGGTCCCTCGTTCGAGCCCGGGTATGGGCGAGGGGACGGTTTAAATTTATACTGTTACACCTCATTGGAATGGACTTAATGATATCTGTTGGAAAAAAGTTTGGATGTTGCCACACACATACCTACTTGTTAACAAAATGAAGGAAGTTTCCTTTAAAATTATTAATAATTATTATCCCGCCAACCACTATATGAAGAAGTTTAAGGAAAACAACTCAAATTGCTCCTTTTGTAATGACCACCCAGAAACAGCGTTGCATCTTTTTTTGCATTGTATTCATAAGAAAACTGTGGCAAGACATTAGTAGACTTATAATTGAACACATTTATGAAGATTTTACACTATTTCGGAGAGATGTACTGCTTGGATTCTTTACATACGATAGAAATAAGCTGAAACATCATGTAATTAATTTCATTATTCCTTTGGCCAAATTTCATATACACAAATGTACATTTACAAACTAAAAACACATTCTTACCCTAAAAATGAAAGTGAACTGTATATTAAGACAATTAAATACTGTTAACAAAAAAAGCTGTTATAATTAAGTGTATGTATGACCCTTAAGGCCCTTGTGTAATTGTAATGTGATATTGTACCCCCCAGCTCGATTGTCCATTGTATATAATCTATATATACTTGTGTTCCCTCATGTACTTTCTTTATTGATTTGTTGTTAATAATACAAAATAAATAAAAAAGATACTGATGTTAGTCGAGACTGATGATTTTTACCATTGTGGCTACTACAGCGCCATCTAGCAGTTGCGTCGGGGATACATTTACAGCTGAAGAAATTTAGCAAAATAAACTAATTTAGTTAACCTGTCTCCTAACCTGCAAAATCAGTTCCCCTGACCTGCCATGATAATTCTCACTACCTGCTACTTAAACTAAACCCCAGTGCTGACAAACCATCAGTATCACCACACCGAAATCTGTGGACTGGAAATAAATTCAAATCTTGGATTAGTCAAGTATTTAATTCTCTTTGGTGTCTCAATAATATAGCTTCAGCATAGTTATAGTTGATGGAAATTGAATAAACAACTCCAGTAGACTTCTTTCATATCCATCTTTAGACTGCAATGGAGTGCTTATATCCATATAAATAATCCTTAAAACAATGCCAGATGAGATCCCTAATACTAGGCGAGTTGAGGATTAAAATAGAACAGGTGTATTCATAACGCAGATTGTTGCAAAACGTTTAAAATGGAAGCAAACAAAAAACTGAATTTGTCCAATAGAAACTCGTTTTGCTAAGTTTAAGAACCAAACGGTAAATGGTTTCCGTAATGAATACACCCCAGGCCGTTGCATTGATGCAGATGCACGTTCTCGGCCAGGGAAAGATCCCACTATATTTCCTTCATTAGCCTAATCCTTCCAAATGCATGGAGTGAATGAGCATACACATCAGGGGGGAAATGTGTGGAATCACACTGTACATGCAGAACCTTTTTTCAAACACATTTCATTCATGTTGTAACACGACAAAATGTGGAATAAGGGGTATTAATACTTTGAATGCACTGTACAGTCATGGCCAAAAGTTGAGAATGACACAAATATTAATTTTCAAAGTCTGCTGCCTCAGTTATGATGGCATATACTCTAGAATGTTATGAAGAGTGATCGGATGAATTGCAAAGTCCCTCTTTGCCATGCAAATGAACTGAATCCCCCCCAAAACATTTCCACTGCATTTCAGCCCTGCCACAAAAGGACCAGCTGACATGTCAGTGATTCTCTCGTTAACACAGGTGTGAGTGTTGACGAGGATAAGGCTGGAGATCACTCTGTCATGCTGATAGAGTTCGAATAACAAACTGGAAGCTTCAGAAGGAGGGTGGTGCTTGGAATCATTGTTCTTCCTCTGCCAACCATGGTTACCTGCAAGGAAACACGTGTCATCATCATCATTGCTTTGCACAAAAGGGCTTCACAGGCAAGGATATTTGTGCCAGTAAGATTGCACCTAAATCAACCATTTATCGGATCATCAAGAACTTCCAAGAAGAGCGGTTCAATTGTTGTGAACGCTTCAGGGAGCCCAAGAAAGTCCAGCAAGCTCCAGGACCGTTTCCTAAAGTGTATTCAGCTGCGGAATCAGGGCACCACCAGTACAGAGCTTGCTCAGGAATGGCAGCAGGCAGGTGTGAGTGCAGCTGCACGCACAGTGAGGTAAAGACTTTGAGGATGGCCTGGTGTCAAGAAGGGCAGGAAAAAAGCCACTTCTCTTCAGGAAAAACATCAGGGACAGACTGATATTCTACAAAAGGTACAGGGATTGGACTACTGAGAACTGGGGTAAAGTCATTTTCTCGGATGAATCCCCTTTCCGATTGTTTGGGCATCCAGAAAAAAGCTTGTCTGGAGAAGACAAGGTGAGCGCTACCATCAGTCCTGTGTCATGCCAACAGTAAAGCATCCCGAGACCATTCATGTGTGGGGATGCTTCTCAGCCAAGGGAGTGGGCTCACTCACAATTTTGCCTTAGAACACAGCCATGAATAAAAGAATGGTACCAACACATCCTCCTAGAGCAACTTCTCCCAACCATCCAGGAACAGTTTGGTGATGAACAATGCCTTTTCCAGTATGATGGAGCACCTTGTCATAATGCAAAAGTGATAACTAAGTGGCTCGGGGAACAAAACATCTATAATTTGGGTCCATGGCCAGGAAAATTCCCAGACGTTAAATCCATTGAGAACTTGTGGTCAATCCTCAAGAGGCGGGTAGACACACAAAAACCCACAAACTCAGACAAACTCCAAGCATCGATTATGCAAGAATGGGCTGCCACCGGTCAGGTTGTGGCCCAGAAGTTAATTGACAGCATGCCAGGGCAGATTGCAGAGGTCTTGAAAAAGAAGGGTCAACACTGCCAATATTGAATCTTTGCATCAACTTCATGTAATTGTCAATAAAAGCCTTTGACACTTATGAAATGCTTGTAATTATACTTCAGTATTCCATAGTAACAACTGACAAAAATATCTATAGACACTGAAGCAGCAAACTTAGTGAATGAATGTCATTGTCATAACTTTTGGCCACAACTGTACTGGAGAATTGTTTCAATACACACAAAATGAGGCAAGAATCTTAGCATGTTTTCAACCCTTTATTACAATGTTTTTGTTTCTCATTTAGGTATACAAGCTCAAAAAGACAGACATTGAAAAAAAGGTATATTTCTGTTAAAAATGGCACATTTATTGCTACATTACTGTTATATACATGACAGTTCTCAATATCTACTTTATATATATATATTTATATATATATATATATAAATAAAAATAGGAAACTGGAGGCACTTTGAGGACAAATGGATTCTGTCCCCAATGTAAGAGCGACAGTTGGTTTTGTAGCAGTGTGACCGTCTGTTGAAGGGGGCAGAGATTGGCAGACCATGAGACCGCTGGCAAAATACTAGTTGTGCGTTTTGACAAGGGAAGTTAAGGATACTGTACTCAACATTTGCAGTTCAACATTAACAAAAATGAACACAAATAACATCAGCAATGTTCAGTTTTTCAGATCATTAAAAATAATAATCCCAAAACAATGTGTCTTCTATGAGACAGAAGAAACAATGGCAGCTTAGGGTTGTCATCTGGAGCATGGTTATTATGAAAGACAAACAGGCCAAACTGGGAAAATACTGTTGCAAATCAGTATCACTCTGCAGGGTAAAATACTGTTTAGTTGATCACTATAACATCAACGGCCCAGGTCTTGTATAGGTACATACTGAACATGTCAATTTCACATTTTTCATATCAAAACAAAAATGTCTCTCTGCCCTAGTTAATAGAAAACAAAGTTGAAAAAAAAAAAACAATTAAGGATGGATATGGTACTCAGTGTTGTCTAAATCATAAATGTTTTATACGGAAGATAACAGGTCTGGAAACACTCATATCCATTAAATTCTAGAAACTGGTAATAGGGCTCAGGAAATCAAAGTGGACTCAGTTGTTCAGGGATGCCAATCACTGAGAAACAGAGGAAAAGGGTCAAAAACATGACTTTATATATGTACTGAAACACTTCCCTCCCATGTCAATCGTCTATATCTGTAAAAGGTTCTCTTGGAAAGCCACGCATGCAGTGACAATCACAGTGAAGTTTCAACAGTGACATTTTCAGGCCTGGTGAGTAACTACTAAGAATGATACGAAAGTCAAAAACCTAGCAAGCTGAAAAGGATTGCCATAAAATGAAACTGGTATGAAAAACATAACACGTTGTTCCTTTTTCAACAATAGAGTTTGCACATAAATGTTTGAGTGACAAAGCCTGCCAATACTTTGACATATCCTTTGATAGTAAGTGTGAAATAGTAACGGGTATAAATGATTTATACAGACCATCTCCAAATGACCTGTACTTCCAAAATAGTTGGTGGATGTTCTAGCCATATTAGGAGTGTTGGCGTTTACTACTTTCACCCCTTAGCAACTGGCACTTCTTGCTTTTGTCATCAGAAAAAAAGAGATTACTACGTTTGGGATGGAAAAAGAGATAGTTTGTTCCTGGCATCTAAAATGAGTTCTTACATTTAAACAAGGTAAACAAAAATAAATGCAATCCAAAAGAAAACTCATACAGCTATATTACAAAGTAAAAAATAAAATCACTTCTACAAAAAGGAGGATCCTTACAGACGTTATAAATTGTTCAAAACGCCCAATGCTTCCTGTAATTTTAAGGAACAAAAAATGTTGTCCATAGATGGCAGTTGAACGCATTCAAGGGAAGATTGCTATGATATTTCAGGACCAACGCTACAAAAATCAACCCTCTTGAAGTCCAACCATTATTCCTTCCATACTCGTCGAAATAACTGTAGTCTACTTAAAAAAAAACAGACATTTCCTTACGTCGTACATAAAATCTTTAAGTACACATGACCTGGCCATGTAGGTTTGCCTTGCCAACTGATGACACTTGCTCCACAAACGTGAAGAGAAAGAAATGAAGGCAGGTGGTTGACTCAGTTTGGGGCAGAGGGTACTGACCATGCATCCACATGGCCTGGCTGAAATGGAGAGGAGGGGTAAGGGAGTGGCAGTGGAGGGGGAGAGGCTTGCTCTGGTTTAGAGAACACACACACTTCCTGCATGTTTCAGTCCAATCTCCCCAAGTCAGAGTGAGGAATTCTTGAGATGACGGTGTGATCCTGTTGAAAAGTAGGTGAACCGGAAGTGGTTCTCAGCTAGTAGCGAGTCATGACCTGTCCTGGGTCTCTGTACGTGTTGGTGGGTGGGGACACCTTCCTCACTGGGAGTGCTTCCACTCCACCCATGGCAGTAGCAACAAACACATGAAGAAGACAAAAATGGAAGGCTTGTAGGATTCCTGGATCAAATAAATACCCACCATACAAATCCTTCAGACAGGCCTGTGTCAGCCCTTATGAGGGCAGAAACTTTTTAAAATCATTGTGCTATATAACAGCACTCTGCCTGACGATTCAATAAGTGTCCCTTCATCACTATGACTGTCCAGTCTTTTACATTCTGGTGGGGGTGGCTGGACACCTCAAACTGTACTGTGTTTCAGCCTTTTGAGAAAAAAAATGGTGGGGATGACGACAATTCTAACTCTCCCAAGCCTTGGCGTTATGCATGTATATCAGGCACATAGTTACTCACAGGTTAGATTCTGGTGTCACCTTTGCTTGTAATGAAACTATGACCTTCTTTTCAGGTGGGAATGGCAGATGACTACCCAAAGGACACAAAATCCTGTTGCTCACATGAGCAATTGATCCAAAAATACTATTTGATCCAAACAAATTTTGCTCCCAACATGTAAAGCAACTTCTCAAAATGTCTTACAAAAACATGACCATTAGGCAGAAAATCATTGCGTTTAAATTTCCTCTTTCTGTGGCCCAGTCTCTCCTTGGAGTTCAGAGTGTGTTTACTGTAAATATTCTTCAAAACTCTGGTGTATAGGGTGTTCATGGTCAGGAATGTGGCCACTGGCTTTGTCAGTTGTGTGTGTGTGTGTGTGTGTGTGTGTGTGTGTGTGTGTGTGTGTGTGTGTGTGTGTGTGTGTGTGTGTATGCGCTTCTCCACTATATGTGCTATATCGAGAGCGCACCTTTGTGGATTGACGCCCACTGAGATGCATAATAAGACAATAAGGCCACGTCTTCTAAGAGCTGTACAATCAACAGGAGCTGGAAGACAAACAGGGATCGTTATATTACGTCTTTCTGCCATTGAAATCCACTGAAGTCCAAAACAATGTAACATTTTTTATGCATATTAAAATACATTATTGGGATGGAAAATAACTTTCAGTGTACACTTGTAAAGATAGCATAGACAATACCTTTATATATTGTTTTTATAATAATCTTTGAGAACTAAAATCACCACAATAAAAGCTAGACAGTCAGGAAAATTAAATTCCCCCAAACAATGATTTTAGTAGTAATGATTTTGTTATTATGTTTGAGCAAAAGAACACAGCATTAGCTATGGCATAACTTGAAGGAAATATGCTTAGAATTCAAATGTCTTTACACCACCAATATGTTTAGAGGTGTAGCCTCTAAAAATGTCAAATTCAGACAGGCTGACCATGCTTATTTCCATGTCCCCTGCCACGCCCACCACCTATCCCCCCTTTTGATCCAGAAAAATAAATGTTATGCTCACGCATGTCACAACAATACATAGGGTATTGACAGTTACAGTATGACAGCTTACCTGGGTGTTACATATGGTTCACAGAGTTGTGTCCATCGCCGCCTAACCCGGGGTGCCCCCCTCCCATCTGCATCTGGGGGTCCACCCCCGAAACCTTCTCCTCCTCCCTCCGCTTCAGACACGCTGCCTTGGGGTTCAGGTTACGCTCTTTAGGAAGAGGAGACACGGAATCACAGGTGAGAAGTGGATCTATAGGTTCAGGTAAACTGATGGTGAGCACAAGACAATAGTCAAAGATGGACGCAAGGGGCTTTAACATCAGATTTCACAGATTCTAGTAAGCCGAGAAGGGCCTGGGAGGTTAGGCTTATCTACGAACGAGAGATGGTAAAAACAAAAAGGCAGGGACATGTGACAGGCACGGAAGGTATGATTAAGGTGTAAATGCCGCAATATTCTAGATATGAAACAAAATAGAAAAATATATCAATTGGAAAATCATGGAGAACAAAAGACCAAACAAAGAGGAGACAGCTGGACAGAACAGAGGAACGGCCAGACGGCAGCAGTGAGGTCACTAAGTGTTTGGCAGAGGTGAAGCCCCTCCTCTTCCCCATCTCTTTTCGGGTTGGGTTTGGTAAGGAATCCTTCCAGAGCTACAGGGAAGCCATACCTCAGACCTGTTTCTCCAGGCCCAGTATTAAGAGCTAGTAGGCTGGGTGGGGGTGGTACTGGATCATTTCCTAAAGGGAAGCCTACCTCAGACCTGCTTCCCCAGGCCCAGTATTAAGAGCTAGTTGGCTGGGTGGGGGTGGTACTGGATCATTTCCTAAAGGGAAGCCTACCTCAGACCTGTTTCTCCAGGCCCAGTATTAAGAGCTAGTTGGCTGGGTGGTACTGGATCATTTCCTAAAGGGAAGCCTACCTCAGACCTGCTTCTCCAGGCCCAGTATTAAGAGCTAGTTGGCTGGGTGGTACTGGATCATTTCCTAAAGGGAAGCCTACCTCAGACCTGCTTCTCCAGGCCCAGTATTAAGAGCTAGTTGGCTGGGTGGTACTGGATCATTTCCTAAAGGGAAGCCTACCTCAGACCTGCTTCTCCAGGCCCAGTATTAAGAGCTAGTTGGCTGGGTGGGGGTGGATCATTTCCTAAAGGGAAGCCTACCTCAGACCTGCTTCTCCAGGCCCAGTATTAAGAGCTAGTTGGCTGGGTGGGGGTGGATCATTTCCTAAAGGGAAGCCTACCTCAGACCTGCTTCTCCAGGCCCAGTATTAAGAGCTAGTTGGCTGGGTGGGGGTGGTACTGGATCATTTCCTAAAAGGGGGCCTACCTCAGATCTCAAGGTCCAATATGAACCCTTTCACTGCCATGCTAGTTGAGTGATAGTTGGCTGGGTGGAGGGCACTGGATAATTTCCTAAAAGGAGGCCTACCTCGGACCTGCTTCTCCAGGCCCATAATGACCTGCGAGGCCTGCTGCAGGATGATGAGTTTGGTCTGGGCCTTGTCGCCGCGCAGGTGCACCTGCACCATCCGGCCCAGCTCCCTGAACGCCTCGTTAATGTCGCGCACGCGCACCCTCTCCCGGACGTTGTTGGCCGAGCGGCGCTCCCGCTCACGCTTCTCCTTCTCCTCTGCAGTCAGGTTGTCGTCGCTGGGCGAGGCCACGCTGCAGCTGCTGCTGAGGAGGGAGGGGGCATTATGGTACACCCCAACACCTGCTGCTTTTACCCACCAAGTTGCCCCTACGGATTTAAGTTAACCCTAAATGCTGACAGTTTTTATGGATAGTTTGTGTGGATAGCCAATTGCTGTTCCAGGGCCAGTTCCCATCTTTTGTCTGGAATAGTTAGTTAGACCTGATCCTAGACCAGCACTTCCCTACAGCATTCCCTGCACATTATTCACATCCTTGATCAGACTGCCTGACTGTGACATCATTCAATAAGTGCCATATTTGGGCAGTAGGCCAGCAGCAGGAAGTGGTGGTTGTCCAGATGGACAGAATGTGTTCCAGGGACGAGGAGGAGGAGGATCACGGATGGATGATCCCGGTGGAGAGTGGTGCGGTGGAGCAGGAGAGCGAGAGAGAGAGCGGATGGATGGACTGTGAAGGACGCGGTAACAGAATCCTTTTGTTGTTACACGGCAGAATCCTGATACAAGAGCACTACTGTTACTGCTATTGTCCATGAACACATCTTTTAAGACCTCGCAAATGATATTTGCAACTGGGAATATATTTTTTTTTACCCAAAGCATGTTTTTCCATCACTTCTTGGGAGACTTTCAATTGGCTAAACAGCGACTTAAGGTTATTTTGTCAAATTGAGTTTTTTAAAATGTTGAGTTACGCGTTGGCAACCATCATACCAAATGTTCCAAATGGAATCTGACAGAACCCAGACCAACAGTCTACATCTCCTGCCGATCAGGACCCAGGAGTGTATTCACAGGTGATAATATGAGGCTTTTGGGGGCTGTCAGTGAAGCGGAAAGAAGACCAAGAGAGGGAGAGGAGGAAAGACAGCAACACACCCTCTACCAGGTCTAGAGAATGGGAAACAGGAACACAGAGATAGAGAAACAGAGAGAGCTAGATGCTGGTGCCTCATGTTAAATACATCAGCGGTCAGAGATGTATTATCTGAATGAGTGGAAGCTGAAATCACTGCTGCCATCTGCAAAAGGAAATGACAGAAAGAGAGATGGAGATGGGTATGAAGAGGACTTCAATGAAATCAGTAAATTAAAAATGTTAACATTTGACGAATAAGGGCATGCAACACAGAGACACTGTAATACGAAAGTGAAGTGAGTTAATACATTGAGGAATGGGATAGGAGCAGAACAGTGAGCCCCTCTCATCCAATCACAACCCGTATCTGCATCAGTACAGCCAATCAGCAGGCAGAATACAGGGGGCTCAATGCTGTAACTTGGGAATGGTGACACATTGCACCAGGCCGTTAACATTATACTCAACCTGGAGCAGCAAGTCCGAGGTCAGAGTTTATTTTTTAAAAATGTTGAAAATGTGAGAATCCTCTGACAAAAAAATCTTTGCACTTCACTTTGGGCCATTACCCAAAGCTGATCAAATTAATTTAGAAGTCATTATCGGGGCCTGAAATAATTGTAACAGTGTAAAAAGCTAACAGAAACATTTGTTAAACCGTGTTGTTAAACCGTGTTGCTAAGGCCTCATAAGAAGCAAAGTGATGGGAGACAGCGATAGAAGCGTATAAGGGAAATCAGAAATATAATATTAATGGGTCATTCCACCAACTGAGTGCCCTTCGCATCCCTTTGATATTTTAAGTAGAAATTGTGCACAAATATAGAATTTTAAAAGCCTATTAATTTAAATGAAGTGCCCTTTAATATAGACCACATGGAGAATTCAATCAGATTTTTTATATGAATAGACTTGCTCAAGTGCAAAATTCAGCATTTTGACATGTTTCTCCGTGCAGCCTCTGACCTCTAGGAAGATTTTAACCCTCTTAAGCAACATTTCTCCAAGTTCTCACCATCATTGTGAAGTGCTAGCCTTTTTGTTACTTTGACAAAGTCATTTCTGAAGGTGAATTATTTCATACAATTAGTGATTCATTTAAGTCTGTCCCTCATTTTAAGGTCAACCCTGTTACGCGACTTGAACTCTCGTTTTAATATGGTGAAACTATTCCTTCAATATTTTTTCCAAAATAAACATCTACTAGTCAAACGATAGTGTAAAAATAGGTGAGCAGATTCCACTCTTTTTGTCCATTTGCTGGTGTTTTGTGGTGGAAAACTAGGCTGGTCAAGTGTAACACTTCAACCCTGTTACACAAAGAAATGTTTTTAACAATTCAACTTTGTGAAGCTTGCATTCAAATGCCTCTCCCTGTTGCACACAAGCTTCCCACCATCACAAGGGGATTTATGGCTGATTTAACAAGAATTTGTCCACCTGGTTACTTCGGCTAGTAATTATGTAGTATATATTTTTCTTTGTACCTCTTGAGATGGGAAAACATGTTTTTTTATTAAGTTGAACATGTGCTCTTTATGACAGAATGTCAAAATTATGAGAATTCCAAAAGTTTTTCTTACACTTCTCAAAGGGCAGCGAATTGGTGGAACGAGCCCTAATATAGTGGAGGGGGAGGCAGTCACATGAAGCAGCCCAGACAGACCGACCCATGCTGTTTAGATCAGGCAACACATGACACCAAACCAGGTAGGTTGTGTATGTGCACACAGCAGCAAAGCCTCAAAGGAACGGAGAAGGGGCCACATCCCAAACAGTCTAAATAGCTTCCTTTCCTCGTCCCATTTTCTCCAATCATAACAAACTAGATGGTTGGAAACTTGTTTTAATACTTGAAAGTGGCCTCATCGCCTAGTCTGCTCTCCATCTGCAATGATCTAAAAACACAGGAGCCCGACACCTTTCCAATGACTTCACATCAAAGAAGGAAAAGAGACAAGTAAAGCAAACCACTCAAGAGTATGGAGACATTCCAGGGCCTTTACCCTGAAGGATACTAGAAGGCATCAGAGAATTGGGACGCGGCCCTACCCTGGTTCTTTGTCCCGTCTAAAACCGGACCCCAGTGACAGCACACTGACCTCGGACTTGCTGCTCCAGGTTGAGTATAACATTAACGGCCTGGTGCAGAATGAGCAGTTTGGTCTGGGGTTTCTCATTAGTCAGGTGTAGCTGACACATGCGCCCCAGCTCCTTAAAGGCTTCGTTGATGTCCCGCACGCGCAGACGCTCACGGGCATTATTTGCCACCCGCCGCTCTTTCTCCCGCTCTTTCTTCAACTCCGGCGGCAGATCCTCGTCATCCTCGTCCTCATCATCGTGACTGATGAAGAGTCAATGTAGGCCAAGGGGGGAGGTTTGGTTGGAAGGGATAGAAGACATATTTACTAAAGTGGACAAGACTATTAGGTTCTGTTCTAATCACTTGCTAGAGAATTATTAAATGCTTTCATTCTGGGAGTGCTGTACTACAGCTTCTGGACCATTATGACAAAGAATAAGCTCTTCATTCTTTAAGCAAGAAAACAGGACTTCATATAATCCTCTAACATACTTCTGCAAACTCATATATAACATACAAACATGTTTTCTTTATCAATGTTGAAAATGTTAGGGTAAAAGCCAGGTTCATGTGCTGCAATAGCTGTGAAATGATCAAATCTAATTTCATCTCGGTTCAAGTCATCAAATTGACAATTGAAATTCATAATATACTTACGCCATCAGTTACTAAACCTGGGGTATCCCTTTCAGAGCTTGTGTGTTATAAGAATGTGTTATAATTGCAAGATGATACAAACCTTCACTCAAGGCACCAACAACGGCACGGCTCAAGGAGCGAGAAAAGCGTTTGCTATGCCTGAGTAAATCGTTTATGCTGAAATTCTGCCGACCAGGTATAAATAAATAGATGTCAGTTTAGAATTATTCTCAAAAAAATGTTATTTGGTGTCTATATTTCTGGACACACCCCCTGAGGTGAGGCGCACATGACTGGATACAGACTTACTCTGCTCCCGTGTCTGATAGGGAGGAAGAGAAGGTCTGGAAGGAGAACGTCTCTCTGAAAACAACGGTAGACACGAGGGCACACATGATAACAGTGCTAGGGAGAATCACCTCTTTTTGGGTGCTGGGGCTGTGTTAGGTTGAAATAGAGAGGGTAAACCTGCACTCCCTGAATGGACATAATCATTTTCAACAGATGTCTTGAAAATGATCAAATAAATCCTGATATCGTTCAGTGAGAGTTTACCCCCTTTATAATAACAGCAGCACAGTCCCCACGACAAATCAATGAGCCACATTCGCTAGCCTAAGCTAACAAGATGGTTAAACAGATCAAAATGTCCCACTTCCGATACCACAACAATCACCTAGTGCTTAGGTTTTGACAGGAGTTTTATTTATTTTGTAAATAGCACTGCACAAACAACACTAAAAAGAGACTGGAATGCAGTATGGTGTCGAAATGACTTAATTTGATCAATGTGCCAACTGATCAGACAATTGACACGGTAATACCTGCCAGAAAACATCTGAATCCTAACTTAAACCAGCTCTAAATGTAAACTTCCAGGTAAATCATGCATTGACGATGACGACGACTTGCCTGAACATAGAAGTCCTATACTTGCATCTCAAGAGAGTGACTGACTGATTTCAGTCATATTAATGTGTCATTGCTACAGACAGAGGGCATAGTCACCTTGTTCGGGTGCGAGCCTTCGAGTCTTTCTTCTCGTCCTCTGACTTATCAGCCACGGAGGAGTTCTCGTCATCCTCCTTGTCCTCCCTTTTGATGTCGGCGCCACTGGACGAGTGTGTGGAGCGAGAGAGGCCTGAGGGGAAATGGGGGGGGGGGGAATAAGTCAATGCCAAGCACAGTAGATATTTTGAGAAAGAGGGAGTCAATCATTTTGTCTCCTTTCCTGAATGGCAAGAGAGGGGAAAATAAAGAGTGACAAGGAGGAACTAACTGGTGAAGCCCTCAGGCTGGCTGCCAGACTGGGCTGAGGGAGGGCCATGGTGACCATGCAGACCAGGACCACTAGAGGGCGGACCAGCAGAGTCCTCATGGTGGTTGGCCATCTACAGAGCAAAGGAGAAACATGGGATTCGATAGTTACAGTCCTACAGTCTCTTCATAACATAGCTGTCACATGACTATTTACATGAGGCTGTATAGAACAGCATGACAATAAATAGACAGAATCCTAAACCTTCCATATGGCTAGAAATGCCCACTAAAGATCTAATCATCCCTCCGGTTCTTACAAGGTTGGGCAGTCTGTTGGCCAGTCCCAGGCCGGCGTTGTTGAAGGCCTGGGCAAGACCTCCTATCCCAGCGCTGAGGAGGCTGTGCATGTCAGTCAGCCCCCCTGGGCCCCCCTGTCCCCCGGCGTGGCGCTGCAGAACGTGTATTGCCTCCTCCAGACGGTCCTCCATTTTGTTTTGCTGTAGAACAGAAGGTAAGTATAACAAACGCTGTTTATTCATCAACTTCAACTCATCCAGCTTGCTTCAGACCAAGGTGTTATTCGTGATCTTTTAAGATATGTGACTACACACGTCCAGGAGTAGGACATGACATGTAACTCACCAGAGCCTGCAGTCCTCCCTCAAAGTTTGGAGAGGGTGTGGCCTGTCCCGAGCCCCGGGACCACTGAGAGGCAGAACCTACAGAGACAGGGAGACATTAAGCATCTGGACAAAAACTTTGTCTTTGAAATAGTTGGCACAAACCGCAAGAGTGGGGCTGTCCATCTAACAGGCAAACGACCATTCGGTTGAAAAGCAGTCAACCATAACTTGTTATCTAGTAACTCTAGACAAGATGTAATCTAATTATGTACAATTTCATTAGAGGTTTTATGTTTGGCCATTTCAGACACCACACTCACAGCACTGGTGTCAAAGAAGAACCTAATCTGGTCGCTCGATTCCACATTGGACCAACAGTGACATTTGCACTTCATCTGCCTGTGAGAAAAAAAGCTATTTTTTTTGTCATTTTCCATGTGGCTGTAACCTTACACCACAGGATATGGCCCCCTAAGGACTAAAACAGGTGGGATCCACTAGGTCAGTTCACTGACGCTTTTTCTCTTACACCTACCCAAACACTTAAATCACTTTAGCAAAATATCACCTTAGCCCAGTGTTCAGTCACAACCGAATAGAAACTAGCTAGGAATCAGCAGTAGGCTCCAACCCACCATATAAGAAAAGCTTTGCTAGGTTTCACTAAGGGTTAACCCAATTGTGATCCTCCAAGCTACAGGTGTACTCTCCCTGCCATGTCCTGGGGAAGGGCTAGTTACAGGTGTATTTTCCCTGCCCAGTCACCTGCTATGGCCTGGGGAAAGCTAGGTGCAGGTGTATTTTCCCTGCCCAGTCACCTGCTATGGCCTGGGGAAAGCTAGGTGCAGGTGTATTTTCCCTGCCCAGTCACCTGCTATGGCCTGGGGAAAGCTAGGTGCAGGTGTATTTTCCCTGCCCAGTCACCTGCTATGGCCTGGGGAAAGCTAGGTGCAGGTGTATTTTCCCTGCCCAGTCACCTGCTATGGCCTGGGGAAAGCTAGGTGCAGGTGTATTTTCCCTGCCCAGTCACCTGCTATGGCCTGGGGAAAGCTAGGTACAGGTGTATTTTCCCTGCCCAGTCACCTGCTATGGCCTGGGGAAAGCTAGGTACAGGTGTATTTTCCCTGCCCAGTCACCTGCTATGGCCTGGGGAAAGCTAGGTACAGGTGTACCTGCCCAGTCACCTGCTATGGCCTGGGGAAAGCTAGGTACAGGTGTATTTTCCCTGCCCAGTCACCTGCTATGGCCTGGGGAAAGCTAGGTACAGGTGTATTTTCCCTGCCCAGTCACCTGCTATGGCCTGGGGAAAGCTAGGTACAGGTGTATTTTCCCTGCCCAGTCACCTGCTATGGCCTGGGGAAAGCTAGGTACAGGTGTATTTTCCCTGCCCAGTCACCTGCTATGGCCTGGGGAAAGCTAGGTACAGGTGTATTTTCCCTGCCCAGTCACCTGCTATGGCCTGGGGAAAGCTAGGTACAGGTGTATTTTCCCTGCCCAGTCACCTGCTATGGCCTGGGGAAAGCTAGGTACAGGTGTATTTTCCCTGCCCAGTCACCTGCTATGGCCTGGGGAAAGCTAGGTACAGGTGTATTTTCCCTGCCCAGTCACCTGCTATGGCCTGGGGAAAGCTAGGTACAGGTGTATTTTCCCTGCCCAGTCACCTGCTATGGCCTGGGGAAAGCTAGGTACAGGTGTATTTTCCTGCCCAGTCACCTGCTATGGCCTGGGGAAAGCTAGGTACAGGTGTATTTTCCCTGCCCAGTCACCTGCTATGGCCTGGGGAAAGCTAGGTACAGGTGTATTTTCCCTGCCCAGTCACCTGCTATGGCCTGGGGAAAGCTAGGTACAGGTGTATTTTCCTGCCCAGTCACCTGCTATGGCCTGGGGAAAGCTAGGTACAGGTGTATTTTCCCTGCCCAGTCACCTGCTATGGCCTGGGGAAAGCTAGGTACAGGTGTATTTTCCCTGCCCAGTCACCTGCTATGGCCTGGGGAAAGCTAGGTACAGGTGTATTTTCCCTGCCCAGTCACCTGCTATGGCCTGGGGAAAGCTAGGTACAGGTGTATTTTCCTGCCCAGTCACCTGCTATGGCCTGGGGAAAGCTAGGTACAGGTGTATTTTCCTGCCCAGTCACCTGCTATGGCCTGGGGAAAGCTAGGTACAGGTGTATTTTCCCTGCCCAGTCACCTGCTATGGCCTGGGGAAAGCTAGGTACAGGTGTATTTTCCTGCCCAGTCACCTGCTATGGCCTGGGGAAAGCTAGGTACAGGTGTATTTTCCTGCCCAGTCACCTGCTATGGCCTGGGGAAAGCTAGGTACAGGTGTATTTTCCCTGCCCAGTCACCTGCTATGGCCTGGGGAAAGCTAGGTACAGGTGTATTTTCCCTGCCCAGTCACCTGCTATGGCCTGGGGAAAGCTAGGTACAGGTGTATTTTCCCTGCCCAGTCACCTGCTATGGCCTGGGGAAAGCTAGGTACAGGTGTATTTTCCCTGCCCAGTCACCTGCTATGGCCTGGGGAAAGCTAGGTACAGGTGTATTTTCCCTGCCCAGTCACCTGCTATGGCCTGGGGAAAGCTAGGTACAGGTGTATTTTCCCTGCCCAGTCACCTGCTATGGCCTGGGGAAAGCTAGGTACAGGTGTATTTTCCTGCCCAGTCACCTGCTATGGCCTGGGGAAAGCTAGGTACAGGTGTATTTTCCCTGCCCAGTCACCTGCTATGGCCTGGGGAAAGCTAGGTACAGGTGTATTTCCCTGCCCAGTCACCTGCTATGGCCTGGGGAAAGCTAGGTACAGGTGTATTTTCCCTGCCCAGTCACCTGCTATGGCCTGGGGAAAGCTAGGTACAGGTGTATTTTCCCTGCCCAGTCACCTGCTATGGCCTGGGGAAAGCTAGGTACAGGTGTATTTTCCCTGCCCAGTCACCTGCTATGGCCTGGGGAAAGCTAGGTACAGGTGTATTTTCCCTGCCCAGTCACCTGCTATGGCCTGGGGAAAGCTAGGTACAGGTGTATTTTCCCTGCCCAGTCACCTGCTATGGCCTGGGGAAAGCTAGGTACAGGTGTATTTTCCCTGCCCAGTCACCTGCTATGGCCTGGGGAAAGCTAGGTACAGGTGTATTTTCCTGCCCAGTCACCTGCTATGGCCTGGGGAAAGCTAGGTACAGGTGTATTTTCCTGCCCAGTCACCTGCTATGGCCTGGGGAAAGCTAGGTACAGGTGTATTTTCCCTGCCCAGTCACCTGCTATGGCCTGGGGAAAGCTAGGTACAGGTGTATTTTCCCTGCCCAGTCACCTGCTATGGCCTGGGGAAAGCTAGGTACAGGTGTATTTTCCTGCCCAGTCACCTGCTATGGCCTGGGGAAAGCTAGGTACAGGTGTATTTTCCCTGCCCAGTCACCTGCTATGGCCTGGGGAAAGCTAGGTACAGGTGTATTTTCCTGCCCAGTCACCTGCTATGGCCTGGGGAAAGCTAGGTACAGGTGTATTTTCCCTGCCCAGTCACCTGCTATGGCCTGGGGAAAGCTAGGTACAGGTGTATTTTCCCTGCCCAGTCACCTGCTATGGCCTGGGGAAAGCTAGGTACAGGTGTATTTTCCCTGCCCAGTCACCTGCTATGGCCTGGGGAAAGCTAGGTACAGGTGTATTTTCCCTGCCCAGTCACCTGCTATGGCCTGGGGAAAGCTAGGTACAGGTGTATTTTCCCTGCCCAGTCACCTGCTATGGCCTGGGGAAAGCTAGGTACAGGTGTATTTTCCCTGCCCAGTCACCTGCTATGGCCTGGGGAAAGCTAGGTACAGGTGTATTTTCCCTGCCCAGTCACCTGCTATGGCCTGGGGAAAGCTAGGTACAGGTGTATTTTCCCTGCCCAGTCACCTGCTATGGCCTGGGGAAAGCTAGGTACAGGTGTATTTTCCCTGCCCAGTCACCTGCTATGGCCTGGGGAAAGCTAGGTACAGGTGTATTTTCCCTGCCCAGTCACCTGCTATGGCCTGGGGAAAGCTAGGTACAGGTGTATTTTCCCTGCCCAGTCACCTGCTATGGCCTGGGGAAAGCTAGGTACAGGTGTATTTTCCCTGCCCAGTCACCTGCTATGGCCTGGGGAAAGCTAGGTACAGGTGTATTTTCCCTGCCCAGTCACCTGCTATGGCCTGGGGAAAGCTAGGTACAGGTGTATTTTCCCTGCCCAGTCACCTGCTATGGCCTGGGGAAAGCTAGGTACAGGTGTATTTTCCCTGCCCAGTCACCTGCTATGGCCTGGGGAAAGCTAGGTACAGGTGTATTTTCCCTGCCCAGTCACCTGCTATGGCCTGGGTAAAGCTAGGTACAGGTGTATTTTCCCTGCCCAGTCACCTGCTATGGCCTGGGTAAAGCTAGGTACAGGTGTATATTCCCTGCCCAGTCACCTGCTATGGCCTGGGGAGAGCCCACTGGAGTAGATGGAGATGAAGGGAAGGTGTTGCTGTTGTGGTCCGAAGGATAAATCTACACAGAAAAAAAACAACGAAACAGTCATTCAATAGTCAGATCTGTGATACAGAAAACAGTAGAACAGAAACTCTGCCTTCTCTATTATTTGCAGATTTGGTTTGATCTTAGTCTTGGTAGATAAATCAACTTTGCATAATCACTGAAGACTATGCTTGATGTGGTCTGTGCCACTCTACTCACTGATGCCAGGGCTTTGCCGATCTCATCTCCTGAGCTAGGTGGAGCTGTTCCCCGGTTGGCTGGGAGGGAACAACCGGGTAGATAGTAAACAATTAGAACTGACATTTTTACAATTTAGAGAAAATATGGAGGTAAAGGAAGAAACAAAGGAAGAGACAAAAAGTGTGAGAAAAACAGAGACAGGCAGATAAAAACAGACAGTCTTCAGAGTGTCAGTGGTAGACAGTCGTACCCATGATGCTGTCTGTTCCATTGATGGGGGGGGTGTGGTTGGGGACTCCGTAGCCAGCGGACCCAGGGTGAAAGCTCCCGTTCACCTCGCTGCCATGCAGGGGGTAGTTCTGGGGCGAAAGTGGCAACGGCTGGCGCTTCTGCACAAAAACAGGCTCAAAGTCATTCTCTGGGCGATGAGTGAGAGAGAAATGGTAATGTATTCTATACTACTATATAGAGAACCAGCTAGTGTGTGTTAGTAGTCGCACCAGTCTGTCCTGCGGGTTGATGGCCGTGAAGGGGGCGGGCTGGCCCAGGTGAGGGGAGTTACCCAGCACAGCAGAGTAGCCCGGCTGCCCCATCGGCCCGGCAGAACTCCACGGGTCAGGGGAGGGGTGCAGACCTTCTGTCAGGGGGGAACCAGGAGGAGGGGTGTTTGTGTGTAAAGGGAGTGGTGAGAGGGGATGTTGGGGGGGTTATAGAGGGTTGTTTGTGTGGAGGGGAGAGGGTGGTGAGAGGGGTGTTTGTGTGGAGGGGAGTGGTGGTGAGAGGGTACAGGGGAAAGGGGGGGGGTAGAAAGAGCCACCAAAAATAAGACAAGGGGTCACATTCGCCTGATGACTCCATCTTACTGTACAGACAGACGACTCACTAGCACACTCCCATAAGGTGTTTCAACAGGGAGGATGAGACAATACAGGCAGTAATGGGGCACATACATTGTGGCCAGTTTATTAGGTACACCAGCCTGTTCACAAAAATGGATGACTCCTACAGACATCGACTCAGGGGACCGTGGATTGCTATATAAAGCAGGCCCACGGCAGAGGCATTCAGTTACTGTTTGATTGAACACTAGAATGGGCTAAACAGGGGCTAAACAGGCGTAACGGTCTAAGGCATTGCAGTGCTTGAGGTGTCACTACAGATCCGGGTTTGATCCCAGGCACTGTCGCAGTTGTTTGTGACCAGGGGACCCATGAGGCGATGCAAAATCGACACGTTTACCCAGCCGGGATGTCCTTGTCCCATCGCGATCTAGCGACTCCTGTGGGGGGGGGGGGGTGCAATGCACGCTGACATGGTCGCCAGGTGTACGGTGTTTCCTCCGACATATTAGTGTGGCTGGCTTCTGGGTTAAGCAGGCAGTGTGTCAAGAAGTAGCGCGGCTTGGCAGGGTCGTGTTTCAGAGGACAAGACTAACTAACAATTGAATATCACAAAATTGGGGAGAAACAAAGGGGTAAAAACAACAACAATTCTTACAATAAAAGAAAAGAATTGTCAAAACAAGTGACTGAGCACAGTATGAGAGTCTGTACCAGGCCCACTGGTTCCAGTATGTCAGGAACACTCCCATCAGCTAACTACAACAAGAATTGTCAAAACAAGTGACTGAGCACAGTATGAGAGTCTGTACCAGGCCCACTGGTTCCAGTATGTCAGGAACACTCCCATCAGCTAACTACAACAAGAATTGTCAAAACAAGTGACTGAGCACAGTATGAGAGTCTGTACCAGGCCCACTGGTTCCAGTATGTCAGGAACACTCCCATCAGCTAACTACAACAAGAATTGTCAAAACAAGTGACTGAGCACGGTATGAGAGTCTGTACCAGGCCCACTGGTTCCAGTATGTCAGGAACACTCCCATCAGCTAACTACAACAAGAATTGTCAAAACAAGTGACTGAGCACGGTATGAGAGTCTGTACCAGGCCCACTGGTTCCAGTATGTCAGGAACACTCCCATCAGCTAACTACAACAAGAATTGTCAAAACAAGTGACTGAGCACAGTATGAGAGTCTGTACCAGGCCCACTGGTTCCAGTATGTCAGGAACACTCCCATCAGCTAACTACAACAAGAATTGTCAAAACAAGTGACTGAGCACGGTATGAGAGTCTGTACCAGGCCCACTGGTTCCAGTATGTCAGGAACACTCCCATCAGCTAACTACAACAAGAATTGTCAAAACAAGTGACTGAGCACGGTATGAGAGTCTATACCAGGCCCGCTGGTTCCAGTATGTCAGGAACACTCCCATCAGCTAACTACAACAAGAATTGTCAAAACAAGTGACTGAGCACGGTATGAGAGTCTATACCAGGCCCGCTGGTTCCAGTATGTCAGGAACACTCCCATCAGCTAACCACAACAAGAATTGTCAAAACAAGTGACTGAGCACAGTATGAGAGTCTGTACCAGGCCCACTGGTTCCAGTATGTCAGGAACACTCCCATCAGCTAACTACAACAAGAATTGTCAAAACAAGTGACTGAGCACAGTATGAGAGTCTGTACCAGGCCCGCTGGTTCCAGTATGTCAGGAACACTCCCATCAGCTAACTACAACAAGAATTGTCAAAACAAGTGACTGAGCACAGTATGAGAGTCTGTACCAGGCCCACTGGTTCCAGTATGTCAGGAACACTCCCATCAGCTAACTACAACAAGAATTGTCAAAACAAGTGACTGAGCACGGTATGAGAGTCTGTGCCAGGCCCACTGGTTCCAGCATGTCAGGAACACTCCCATCAGCTAACTACAACAAGAATTGTCAAAACAAGTGACTGAGCACGGTATGAGAGTCTGTGCCAGGCCCACTGGTTCCAGTATGTCAGGAACACTCCCATCAGCTAACTACAACAAGAATTGTCAAAACAAGTGACTGAGCACAGTATGAGAGTCTGTACCAGGCCCACTGGTTCCAGTATGTCAGGAACACTCCCATCAGCTAACTACAACAAGAATTGTCAAAACAAGTGACTGAGCACGGTATGAGAGTCTGTGCCAGGCCCACTGGTTCCAGTATGTCAGGAACACTCCCATCAGCTAACTACAACAAGAATTGTCAAAACAAGTGACTGAGCACAGTATGAGAGTCTGTACCAGGCCCACTGGTTCCAGTATGTCAGGAACACTCCCATCAGCTAACTACAACAAGAATTGTCAAAACAAGTGACTGAGCACGGTATGAGAGTCTGTACCAGGCCCGCTGGTTCCAGTATGTCAGGAACACTCCCATCAGCTAACTACAACAAGAATTGTCTCCAGTGGGAAAGCGATCAACACTGGACAATTGAGGAATGGAAAAATGTTGCCTGGTCCGACGAACCCTGGTTCCTATTGAGTTAGGCAGTCAGGATTAGGCGTAAGCAGTATGAGTCCATGGCCCCATCCTGCCTGGTGTCAACGGTACAGGCTGGTGGTGTAATGGTGTTGGGAATGTTTTCCTGGCACACGTTAGGTCCCTTGATACCAATTGATCAACGTTTCCATTCCCTGTGGAATTCAGGCTGTTCTGTATGCAAAGGAGAGTCTGATCTGGTACTAGATGAGTGTACATAATAAACTGTCCACTGAGTGTATGACATCATTGGTCAGCTAAAATACATTATTTCAATAAATCACCTCACCCAAAACGGCATTTCACACAACCTTCTCCATGTTGCCGAGGTAGTAAAGTGGGTAAACCCATAGTGCTAAGTACAGTGTGTAGTTTAGGCCCCCAGACAGGATCTGGTATACACTAACCTTGCATATAGAAGGAGCCGGGGTAGCCCACGTTCCCAGGCTTGGAGGCAGGATACCCTGCAGCGTCTCGATTATAGTCCTCTCCTGAGGCTGACGCATACACCTACAGAACACACACAGTAGGGAGATGGGGGGAAATCGGACACAGTTTTAAAAAAAGGTTTCAAGTTAGTCTCACAGGCACAAGTACAGTGAAATGCCTTCCTTACAGGTTCTAAACCCAACAATACAATAATCATATCAATGTAGTACTAAAACAACATGAGGTAGAACAAACAAGCCAAAAAAATAAGAACACGAGAAGTAATTCATATACAGGGTCAGTTTCAATATCATATATACAATGTGCAGTGATACTGGAGTGATGGAGGTAGATATGTATAGGGGTAAGGAGACAGGGATACTGGAGTAATAGAGGTAGATATGTATAGGGGTAAGGTGACAGGGATACTGGAGTGATGGAGGTAGATATGTATAGGGGTAAGGAGACAGGGATACTGGAGTGATGGAGGTAGATATGTATAGGGGTAAGGAGACAGGGACACTGGAGTGATGGAGGTAGATATGTATAGGGGTAAGGAGACAGGGACACTGGAGTGATGGAGGTAGATATGTATAGGGGTAAGGAGACAGGGACACTGGAGTGATGGAGGTAGATATGTATAGGGGTAAGGAGACAGGGATACTGGAGTGATGGAGGTAGATGTGTATAGGGGTAAGGAGACAGGGACACTGGAGTGATGGAGGTAGATATGTATAGGGGTAAGGAGACAGGGACACTGGAGTGATGGAGGTAGATGTGTATAGGGGTAAGGAGACAGGGACACTGGAGTGATGGAGGTAGATGTGTATAGGGGTAAGGAGACAGGGACACTGGAGTGATGGAGGTAGATGTGTATAGGGGTAAGGAGACAGGGACACTGGAGTGATGGAGGTAGATATGTATAGGGGTAAGGAGACAGGGATACTGGAGTGATGGAGGTAGATATGTATAGGGGTAAGGAGACAGGGATACTGGAGTGATGGAGGTAGATGTGTATAGGGGTAAGGAGACAGGGATACTGGAGTGATGGAGGTAGATATGTATAGGGGTAAGGAGACAGGGATACTGGAGTGATGAAGGTGACAGGGATACTGGAGTGATGAAGGTGACAGGGATACTGGAGTGATGAAGGTGACAGGGATACTGGAGTGATGAAGGTGACAGGGATACTGGAGTGATGAAGGTGACAGGGATACTGGGTGATGAAGGTGACAGGGATACTGGAGTGATGAAGGTGACAGGGATACTGGAGTGATGAAGGTGACAGGGATACTGGAGTGATGAAGGTGACAGGGATACTGGAGTGATGAAGGTGACAGGGATACTGGAGTGATGAAGGTGACAGGGATACTGGAGTGATGAAGGTGACAGGGATACTGGGTGATGAAGGTGACAGGGATACTGGAGTGATGAAGGTGAGGATACTGGAGTGATGAAGGTGACAGGGATACTGGAGTGATGAAGGTGACAGGGATACTGGAGTGATGAAGGTGAGGATACTGGAGTGATGAAGGTGACAGGGATACTGGAGGTGAAGGTGACAGGGATACTGGAGTGATGAAGGTGACAGGGATACTGGAGTGATGAAGGTGACAGGGATACTGGAGTGATGAAGGTGACAGGGATACTGGAGTGATGAAGGTGACAGGGATACTGGAGTGATGAAGGTGACAGGGATACTGGGTGATGAAGGTGACAGGGATACTGGAGTGATGAAGGTGACAGGATGGATACTGGAGTGATGAAGGTGACAGGGATACTGGAGTGATGAAGGTGACAGGGATACTGGAGTGATGAAGGTGACAGGGATACTGGAGTGATGAAGGTGACAGGGATACTGGAGTGATGAAGGTGACAGGGATACTGGAGTGATGAAGGTGACAGGGATACTGGAGTGATGAAGGTGACAGGGATACTGGAGTGATGAAGGTGACAGGGAGGTGATGGAGGTAGATATGTATAGGGGTAAGGAGACAGGGATACTGGAGTGATGAAGGTGACAGGGATACTGGAGTGATGAAGGTGACAGGGATACTGGAGTGATGAAGGTGACAGGGATACTGGAGTGATGGAGGTAGATATGTATAGGGGTAAGGTGACAGGGATACTGGAGTGATGAAGGTGACAGGGATACTGGAGTGATGAAGGTGACAGGGATACTGGAGGATGAAGGTGACAGGGATACTGGAGTGATGGAGGTAGATATGTATAGGGGTAAGGAGACAGGGATACTGGAGTGATGGAGGTAGATATGTATAGGGGTAAGGTGACAGGGATACTGGAGTGATGGAGGTAGATATGTATAGGGGTAAGGAGACAGGGATACTGGAGTGATGGAGGTAGATATGTATAGGGGTAAGGTGACAGGGATACTGGAGTGATGGTGGTGACAGGGATACTGGAGTAATAGAGGTAGATATGTATAGGGGTAAGGTGACAGGGATACTGGAGTGATGGAGGTAGATATGTATAGGGGGAAGGAGACAGGGATACAGGAGTGATGGAGGTAGATATGTATAGGGGTAAGGTGACAGGGATACTGGAGTGATGGTGGTGACAGGGATACTGGAGTAATAGAGGTAGATATGTATAGGGGTAAGGTGACAGGGATACTGGAGTGATGAAGGTGACAGGGATACTGGAGTAATAGAGGTAGATATGTATAGGGTAAGGAGACAGGGATACTGGAGTGATAGAGGTAGATATGTATAGGGGGAAGGAGACAGGGATACTGGAGTGATGGAGGTAGATATGTATAGAGGTAAGGAGACAGGGATACTGGAGTGATGGAGGGAGATATGTATAGAGGTAAGGAGACAGGGATACTGGAGTGATGGAGGGAGATATGTATAGGGGGAAGGAGACAGGGATACTGGAGTGATTGAGGTAGATATGTGTAGGGGTAAGGTGACAGGGATACTGGAGTGATTGAGGTAGATATGTGTAGGGGGAAGGAGACAGGGATACAGGAGTGATGGAGGTAGATATGTATAGGGGGAAGGAGACAGGGATACAGGAGTGATGGAGGTAGATATGTATAGGGGAAGGAGACAGGGATACAGGAGTGATGGAGGTAGATATGTATAGGGGTAAGGAGACAGGGATACTGGAGTGATTGAGGTAGATGTGTATAGGGGTAAGGTGACAGGGATACTGGAGTGATGGTGGTGACAGGGATACTGGAGTAATAGAGGTAGATATGTATAGGGGTAAGGTGACAGGGATACTGGAGTGATGAAGGTGACAGGGATACTGGAGTGATAGAGGTAGATATGTATAGGGGGAAGGAGACAGGGATACTGGAGTGATGGAGGTAGATATGTATAGAGGTAAGGAGACAGGGATACTGGAGTGATGGAGGGAGATATGTATAGAGGTAAGGAGACAGGGATACTGGAGTGATGGAGGGAGATATGTATAGGGGTAAGGTGACAGGGACACTAGAGTGATGGAGGTAGATATGGGGATAGAAGCTTTTCAGGAGCCTGTTGGTGTCTATGGCTTGTTTGGCTGGGGTCTGTAACATGGTATTTTCTAATGATTCCCAAGTTATCTGAAATAGTAGACTGTGTGTGGTCAAAACCTTGTATCCCGTCTTGATTAGGCCACCCACCCACACACACACACATTGAATACTGCTCAAATGGTTGGTATGTCAATTGAGTACATTTGTACTTTCTCTTTTTACTGCTTAATCAACAGCCTCTATGGCATTTGAGGACACTGGGGCTTTGTCTTTACTATTGAACTAAGCAGTGTGGAAGGTTTTCTTAGGGGATGTTCTGTTACTAAGACAACAAACAGATTTTAAACAGACAAGAATTCCACACACACAGTTATAGTAAAGTATCATTTTGGTCACATGAACTAGCCTATACAAAGTACAAAATGAGCACACAGAGTTTCTGTACAATCTGCTGGATGTAGATTCAGTAAACTGCATTGAACCAATGACAGGGAGGCTGCCATTAACCAATAACAATATCTGAACTACTTATGTTCTGTTACCAAGACAACAAATTAATTCTTTACTGGCTCAGAAGGAGCCATAAACCCAAAGTTTCTTCTCTGTGATCACAGGGTCTTACGGCTAGGTTTGAGATGTATACGGTTTGTCTGGTTAACACACATGATCCAGTCTTCTCTCAGGCTTACAGAGCATCACATAGAATTGATAGTTGTCTCTGGCATGTCACTAAAGAGGTGAAGGTCCTGAGGTTGTGAACTAGCAGATGCCACAGAATCAGCCCAATTCTGGCAGGCATGAGATAATAAAACTATGGGCCAGACGACTCAGTTCCTACACAGTGAAGTTGTTTCTCTAATTTGATTAAACAGAGAGAGGAAGAGAGGAATAGAGGGTGAGAGGAAGAGAGGAAGAGGGGGAGAGGGAATGGAGAGATGCACTCCTAATTACTGTGCCATCTGCCCATTCCTGGACTGCAGCCAACTCTACAGGCAGCTGGGATAGAGGGATGGGGGAGGGAGAAAAGAGTGAGATGGAGGAAAAGAGAGCGGGGGAGGGTGAGAGAGAAACAGAAAGGAGGGTTGGAGCAAGTAGAACTCACAAGAGGGAGATGGAGAGAAAAAAAAGAGGGAGGGGAGAGAAGGAAAAAGATGGAAGGTGAACAGTCGACACTGTATAGAGGAGGTTTAGTGAAGTCATCAAGCCTCATTCTTTACCTTAAGCAATGGACGGGCGAGAATGCTGGGCTGGAAGGAATGCATGCACATCTCAAATAAATGGCCTACAAATAAAACCCACTATAAATACAGAAGTCTAAATAAATGAATGGGTGAATGAGTGGGGCTCAGTTTATTTTTTCACCTCGTTGGCAATGCAAAAGCACACAGCTGTGGGGCTGGAGGCCCTCTCTCTCTCTGCCAGTTTGGCTGCCGTTCTAAAATCTGGGGTTATAGTCTGGGGATTGGTGTGCGTCCACATTACACACACTGACAATGAGGGCTGGGAGGCAGTTTAGGCATGTTGGATGCAGCACATGTGTGTAAGGGAGTGGGTTGGGTGAATGTTTTAGATGAGGGAGCATTCCTGAAAGTGAGTGGGGAAAGGTTTGAATATGGTTGAGTGACACGGTTTCTTGCGTAGGTGGACTCATTTTGGGTTGGAAGGGGCAAAAGGTCTGAAACAGGTTTGTGTTCTTCAGGGACAATAGGCAGACTAAGGTGTGGCAGTCTGGTACTAGGAGGTAATGGTGGGAGGAGGGGGGCAGTACTTACTGAAGAGGGCAGGCCAGGGGGAACTTTCCTGATCTTTTTTGGCTGGCCATCTGAGGAGACACACACAGTGAGTACATAGATGAAACAACAGAGTTATGAATGCAGTGTTAACAGTTCGGGCATATCGATGAATGGGTTCATTCATGCTGTGAATGGGTTCATTCATGCTGTCCATTAGGTAAGCTCTGTGCTGGTAGGAATATGTCTTTATGAGCCCTTATAAATGCCTTAATCAAACGGAATCTTATCCAACCAGTGTGTTTATGCAATGGTGTCACCCCCCCGCTCCTCCCATTGAACCCCTGGCTGGTTTAGCAGAAGTGAGATTTCTCTGGTTGTTATTTTAAACATCAGTAGGAGAAGTGAGGGTAATCACAGTCCTACAAATACACCAGAATAAAGAGCAACTCCTTCACATAGTAATAGTATTAGTGGAGTGGATATGGTCGTGAATTCCATGTGATTTTACAAGGGACCTGCCAATTAGGTGACACTATGAATTGTTTCATGTAATTCAACAGCAGTAAGCATAAGCAGTAGAAATAGAACTGGAAGCTCATTTTAAAAAAGACCCTCCAATATGACTAGAAGGAAACACCATGGAACACTGCTTTACATTGGAATGTTGGTTCTACATTGGAATGTCGGTTCTACATTGGAATGTCGGTTCTACATTGGAATGTGTGCTCCATCTTCCTTGCATTCTATGGGATAATATTCTGTGGTTTCTGTCCTTACCCATGCTCTCCTGGGTGGATCTCCTGCGAGGATTGAACTGGGAGGGGTAGAACTGGGAGCCTGACTTCAGACCCGAGGGGGACAGGGCATCAGGACTGGGCATGGGCATCTCACTGGGCATAAAGCCCGGCTACACGGGAGGAGAGAAGACCAGGTCAGTCACACAAATACTGCTAGAGACAGTAATGTTTACAGAGGGGACGAGAACGACGAGGGGAGCAGGGCGAGGGGACGAGAGGGACGAGGGGAGCAGGGCGAGGGGACGAGAGGGACGAGGGGAGCAGGGCGAGGGGACGAGAAGGACGAGGGGAGCAGGGCGAGGGGACGAGAAGGACGAGGGGAGCAGGGCGAGGGGACGAGAAGGACGAGGGGAGCAGGGCGAGGGGACGAGAAGGACGAGGGGAGCAGGGCGAGGGGACGAGAAGGACGAGGGGAGCAGGAGAGAGGACGAGAAGGACGAGGGGAGCAGGAGAGAGGACGAGAAGGACGAGGGGAGCAGGAGAGAGGACGAGAAAGACAAGGGGAGCAGGAGAGAGGACGAGAAAGACGAGGGGAGCAGGAGAGAGGACGAGATGGACGAGGGGAGCAGGAGAGAGGACGAGAAAGACAAGGGGAGCAGGAGAGAGGACGAGAAGGACGAGGGGAGCAGGAGAGAGGACGAGAAGGACGAGGGGAGCAGGAGAGAGGACGAGAAGGACGAGGGGAGCAGGAGAGAGGACGAGAAGGACGAGGGGAGCAGGAGAGAGGACGAGAAAGACAAGGGGAGCAGGAGAGAGGACGAGAAAGACAAGGGGAGCAGGAGAGAGGACGAGAAAGACAAGGGGAGCAGGAGAGAGGACGAGAAAGACAAGGGGAGCAGGAGAGAGGACGAGAAGGACGAAGGGAGCAGGGCGAGGGGACAAGAAGGACAAGGGGAGCAGGAGAGAGGACGAGAAAGACAAGGGGAGCAGGAGAGAGGACGAGAAGGACGAAGGGAGCAGGGCGAGGGGACGAGAAGGACGAGGGGAGCAGGAGAGAGGACGAGAAAGACAAGGGGAGCAGATTCACAATAAAAATGACTCAGCGGAAGAGACCACAACTACAGATGGGAGAGCTAGTCACAAGAGGGGAAAAAACAAGTTGGAAAATAAGTGACTGATTTTACCTGTGCTCCAAAAGAAGAGTAAGGTCCTCGCTCAGCTTTGCCTGTAAAAACAGAGGGACAATCAGGGCAGGACATGGTAAAAACCTTTAAAGGCCGTTTCACTCATCTCCAGCACATTAACAACCAATCTGACCTGTTCACCTTTCTCCAGTTGGGCCCCTTATCTGCCACCCGCCCGCCGTGTGAGGTGCTCTATATGAAGGGTTGTATTTATGACTTTAGACAGGATCAAAACAACTTGGCTCGTTATAGAGGGTCCGAGGGTAATTAAAGCCTAACCCCCATCTCTGCTCTCCTGACAGCTCAGCTGAGAGACACACAAACATGCTATAGGCCACACTAATCCCTTGGGAGAGGTTTGTTTGTGCTACTAAACCCCTCAACCCCCCCGCCCTTTGTCATGATGGGGACGTCCAATCAGCTGAGCTAAATTAAATGGAAGGCCAGGGAGAGAACCTGTTCCAGATACAAGATCTAAAACATAGGCCAGGATGGAGGAAATATATTCAGATCTCCTTACCCACAATTCCTGAGCCGAACATAGGGGTGGAAGCCAGGCATTCGTGCTCATTGTAATGAGTTCCTTCACCATAACCCTGGAGGGAAGAAGAGAAACAGACAAAAGAGAGAGATGAAGAATTTAAATCAAATGCTGTGTCTTAAAACAGATTCAACATGACCATCTACAAGCAAAACGCACTGTGCCTGTGAGCTCTTTGGACCAAACTGTTATGTCCAGATAAGACTAGTCATATGGATGAGTAATATCCCCGGTGGACGATATCAGGGATATGGATTAGTAACATGTTGATACACTACATGACCAAAAGTATGTGGACACCTGCTTGTTGTACAGCTCATTCCAAAATCATGGACATTAACATTGAGTTGGTCTCTCCTTTACGGCTTATAGAAGCCTCCACTCTTCTAGGAAGGCTTTTAACTAGATGTTGGAACATTGCATGACTTGTTCTTGTGGCTGAATGGAAACATTAGTGAAGTTGGGCATTTAGGCCTGGCTAGAAGTTGGCGTTCCAATTATCCCAAAGGTGTTCGATGGGGTTGAGGTCAGGGCTCTGTGCAGTCCAGTTAAGTTCTTCCACACAGATCGACAAAACCTTTTTGTATAGACCTCGCTTTGTGCATGGGGACAATGTCATGCTGAAACAGGAAAGGGAATGCCCCAAACTGTCGCCACAAAAGTTGGAATTACAGAATCGTCTAGAATGTCATTGTATGCTGTAGCGTTAAGATTTCAATTCCCTGGAACTAAGGGGCTTAGTCCAAACCATGAAAAACAGCCCCAGACCATTATTCCTCCTCCACCAAACTGTACAGTTGGCACTATGCATTAGGGCAGGTAGCGTTCTCCTGGCATCCGCCAAACTCAGATTTGTCCGCCAGACGGTGAAGTGTGATTCATCACTCCAGAGAACATGTTTTCACTGCTCGGCATTGCACATGGTGATCTTAGGCTTGTGTTTCGGCTGCTCAGCCATGGAAACCAATTTCATGAAGCTCTCGACGAACAGTTCATGTGCAGACGTTGCTTCCAGAGGCAGTTTGGAACTCGGTAGCGAGTGTTGCAACGTGCTTCACCACTCGGCGGTCCCGTTCTGGGAGCTTGTGTGGCCTACCATGTCGCAGCTGAGCCATTGTTGCTCATGGATATTTTCACTTCACAATAACAGCAATTACAGTTGACCAGGGCAACTCGAGCAGGGCAGAAATTTGATGAACTGACTTTTTGGACAGCTGGCATCCTATGACAGTGCCACGTTGAAAGTCATGAGCTCATCAGTAAGGCCATCCTACTGTCAATGGTTGTCTATGGAGATTGCATGGAGGTGTGCTCGATTTTATACACCCGTCAGCAATGGGTGTGGCTGAACTAGCCGAATCCACTAATTTGAAGGGGTGTCCACATACACATACACACACAAAAGTGTAGTGTGCAGTGTTCCCTTACCCGTCCCTGGTTGAAGGAAGGGCTGTTCTGTTCTCCAGATGCCCAGGGGGTAGAACCGCTTCGCTCATCCATACCTAGAACACAGACCATGGAACACAGGGTTAGACCTGAGAGGTGTTGGACTGGAAAAGGAGGGAGAAAAGGAGCAACTAAATACTTATTCTAAATTACCCCTAGTCGCCCCCACCCGAGTATTGATAGGTTTGAGTGGGTTGGAAATGTGTGCAGAATATGCCAAAAATTCCACCCAGCCAATCAAGGTGGAGCATTACCATAACGTCAATACCCATCCATCCAATCTTTTCAGAGTCTCACTAGTACCTATAAGATAGAGGCTGGAGGGTGGCCTGCTTCCGAACTGCCTGGGAGTGCTCCAAATAACCTTTGGTTGAGCACTGCTACTTCAGCTCCCAGTGTCCACTCTGCCACTAACATGCTGCCGCGGGTTCACCAGACACGATCAGGACACAGGTTGAAATATCACAAATTAACTCTGAACCAACTATATTAATTTGGGGACAGGTGTTGCTGTTGCTAGCTAATTTGTCCTGGGAAAAAACATTGGGTTGTTATTTTACAAATGCATAAGGTCCTCTACACCGACAAAAGGGTAAACAGAGTGTGTTTTAGTAATCGCTCCTCCTTCAGGCTTCTTCTTTAGACTTTATATGGAGGTTGGCAACCAACTTTAATTTAAGCTGCATTACCACTACCAACTGGATTATGGACCTCAGTTCATCTTTCAATCACCCACGTCGGTATACGCTCCTAAAAACCAATGAGGAGGTAGGAAAGACGGGACTTGCAGCGCGTCACAAATTGAACCAAGTTCTATTTTAGCGCCTGGCTACACAGACACGTGTGAGCAGTGTGGGTGCAAATGCTTGAAAAACACGTTAACTGTCTTTAAAGATGATTCGTAAAAATCCAAATAACTTCACAGATCTTCATGGTAAATGGTTTAAACACTGTTTCGTGCTTATTCAATTAACCATAAACAATTAATGAACATGCACCTGTGCAATTAAGGTCACAGTTATGAAAACTTAGTACACTAAAAAGAGGCCTTTCTACTGACTCTGAAACACACCAAAAGGAAGATGCCCAGGTTCCCTGCTCATCAGTGTGAAGATGAGGCCTGTTGTAAGGCAGGTCCTCACCAAACATCACCAGCAACAACGTCACCTATGGGCACAAACCCACCATCGCTGGACCAGACAGGCCTGGCAAAAAGTGCTCTTCACTGACGAGTTGCGGTTTTGTCTCATCAGGAGTGATGGTCAGATTCGCATTTATCGTCTGAGGAATGGGCGTTACACGGAGGCCTGTACTCTGGAGCGGGATCGATTTGAAGGTGGTCTGGTGCGGTGTGTCACACGGTCATCGGACTGAGCTTGTTGTCATCGCAGGCAATCTCAACGCTGTGCGTTACAGGGAAGACATCCTCCTCCCTCATGTGGTACCCTTCCTGCAGGCTTATCCTGACATGACCTTCCAGCAAGACAGGTATGTCAGTGTTCCGGATCTCAATCCTATTGAGCACGTCTGGGACCTGTTCGGCGGGTGAGGGCTAGGGCCATTCCCCCCCAGAAATGTCCGGGAACTTGTAGGTGCCTTGGTGGAAGAGTGGGGTAACATCTCACAGCAAGAACTGGCAAATCTGGTGCAGTCCATGAGATGTAATGCAGTACATAATGCAGCTGGTGGCCACACCAGATACTGACTGTTACTTTTGATTTTGACCCCCCCTTTGTTCAGGGACACATTATTCAATTTGTTAGTCACATGTCTGTGGAACTTGTTCAGTTTGTCTCAGTTTTTGAATATTTTTATGTTCATACAAATATTTACACATGTTAAGTTGCTGAAAATAAAACACAGTTGAGAATAAAAAACAGTTTATTTTTTTTGCAGAGTATGTGTGTACATTTATTTTGTGACAGGAGCAGTGTGGTCAGCATGTTAGTGTGGCTAAGAGCTGTAGGAAGTTTGAATAATTAACACCAAGCATGAGGCTCCTACAATCATCCTCAACATTTGTCATTCTCCCACTTCACTCCTTTACATTTTTCCACAGCAATGCAGTAGCAGTTAATATCCCCATCCCCTTACACCCTCTTTGCATGACAACAGACTAAGGGCTACACATTAACAGAAGGGACACAAGTCATGTAGCCATGTTGTCCCTGGTCAAATGATTAGCATTGAAAAAGGGGGAAAGTAGGAAGAGTGTTTTAAAAATTGGTGAAGCAGCAATTCTCTCCCTCCAGCCTCCTCTCTTACCACTACCCAGCATCTCTGGGGGGAAGCTGTGGCTTAATTGTGTGCTGATCTGCATAATAGTGCATATTAATGAGGCGCTGCTCTATGAATATTCATATTTTTTTGTTTTGTTGTCTAATTAAAAAAACAGAGAGGCGGAGGCGAGCGGGTAGGAAGACGACGATCAGCCATCGAGGAGAATGATGGTCCAGAGTGGAGTGAGCTGCTACATCACCGTGACAACTGATCTATAGGAGAGATGCCAGCGGAATGGCAGATGGAGGAGACGAGGGGCTTGTTGCCTCAACGGGATGTCACTCTCCATGTCAATCAGTAGTGAGGAAATGTACACAGCAGAGACATAGAACAGCACACAAGGACCAGTCCCTTCCTCTGCTGAAAATGACAAGTGATTCTCCTAGTCATTTCCCAGGGAGATCACAAAGGTGCCAACTGAAGGGATCATTGACCAGGGACCTCACGATATCACCAAACACAGGTGCCGATACGATATGCATTAGGATTCTCACAATTCTATATGTCGTGTGATTCAATACTGTGATTTTTTAAATTTCATGTTCCAAACATATTTCTCACCACATGCCTGTTGCACAGGGATTAGAGAGCCATGAGAAAAACAGTTTTGATCAGTCATGGAAATAAAAGTGCTGAAAACATGTTGGCGCCCTATTTATAAAAGATGAACAACAAGCTATGAAGGAAACACACTGAAGTTTTGGTGCAGGTACAGCAGGTATACCCAACTAGAAATACAATCAAATATAATATCCTGATATGCAACTATCAATCACGGAGTGTAAAAAAAACATTAACACCAGTTCTTTCCATGTTAGACTGCTGAATCCAAGTCAAATCTATGATCCCTTATTGATGTCACTTGTTAAATCCACTTCAATCAGTGTCGATGAAGGGGAGGAAACAGGTTAAAGGATTTTTAGGCTTCGAGACAATTGAGACATGGATTGTGTGTGTGCCATTCAGAGGTGGAATGTGCAAGACAAAATAATTAAGTGTCATTGAACAGGGTATGGTGGTAGGTGCCAGGCACATAGATGTGTCAAGAACAGCAACGCTGCTGGGTTTCACACTCAGTTTCCTGTGTGTACGAAGGATAGTCCACAACCCAAAGGACATCCAGCTGACTTGACAACTGTGGGAAGCATTGGTCAACATGGGTCAGCATCCCTGTGGAACACTTGACACCTTGTGGAGTCCATTCCCCGACGAATTGAGGCTGTTCTGGGGGCAAAGGGGGGGTGCAACTCAATATTATGAAGGTGTTCCAAATGTTTGGTATTCACCCACATTTAAATGTAATCTAATAATATATATATATATATATATATATTTTTTTTTTAATTACTTTGTCGCAGCTTAACATTTGTACCTTTTGGCATGTGCTAAACTGCGAGCCTAAAAATCACCTTCTGACTACTTGTTCAGACCACAGTCTAGATATCCACAAGATGCGTTAAACCTGAGGTTAACCATCTCCATAACCCTGTCGAGGGCTGCCAAGACAAACATTATGATGACGTCTTGGTGTGGTCTCCTCCTCCTGCCAAACCAGGCCGGACCTCAGATGCCATCTTCACAAGCCACACAATCCACATTCCCCTCAAGTCAACAGTATGAATGGGCGCCTAAAATGGAGTCATCTGAAGAATGTGGAAAACTTAGCATAGCCGCTGGGGTAGGAAATGAACACGGTGAGTATCCCTTACTGTTCTTTAGGAAGACTGACAAGTGCAAAGGAGGGGAGATGCAGATCTGAACTGACACCATGGGGATAAAGGAGAGCTCTGCAGGTACCTAGAACCCCTGTCCCCGGGCTATTCACAGATTCTCCTGGGGAGGGAAGGGAGGACTGGAAGTCAGGAGGGAATGGAGAGGGGGTTTGGAATGCATTGAAGGAAGTGCTCTGCTAGACCTTCTGGGTTAAGTTGTAAGTAGCATCACGACTCTTATTGCAAGATATTTTTATGGTTGTCCAGCGATTTGAAGTGTATTAAAAAAGGTATGGAGGGAAAGTTCGTTTAAACCAGGGAGATACAAATATGAAGACTGTTTCACACCACACAAATGACTCACATTGAGAGGGAGAGCGCAAGTGAGCAACTCTGAAGTAAAACATCAAAATAGCTTTCATGCATATTCATTACGAATTCACATTTTTTTATTCCACATTTTCCTTCTAATTAACAGAGCTGCTGATTAGTAGATGAAGGAGAGAATAAGTGACAGACTCATCTAAGTAGACTCCTCTGTATTGCTCAAACTTCAAATGGCTGCCTCCTACAAGTCGTTGCCATGACAGCCTGATATAAGACACTACTACAACATAGAAAACAACAGAGCTCCTGTCCACAAATCCCTTGTTTCACACATCCATAGAAATTGTTAGAAGAAAGGACCCCGTATTGAACTCCACATTTTATGGACTCAAAATATGACAAATTAATCAATAATCTTGACAGTGGTTTCTCTACTATGTTGCAGAGCCATTGCTGACTAGAACAACCCTAACATACGTGAGGCAAGGACTTTACACCGTAACCACTTTTATGGGGTTTGCCGGCAGGGAAACTTGTGTGCATGCGTGCGTGCGTACGTCAGTGAATGTCTCAGAGAGCGAGAGGGTTGAGTCAGGACAGACACGTTCACTATAGCGACCTTCCCTTTAAACCCGGGCCTCACCACCCCTTTAAGAGACTGAGGCTGGTCTATAATTAACACAGGAAGAGATAGTGGAAACGGAGCAGTCAGTCTGAGTCACTGGCTCTGAGAATACAGGACTAAAACACAGGGAACATGCAGACACATGTACACACGTAAGAGGTGTACTGTCTGTCTACACTTTCTTCTTTCTCCTGTATGACAGAAATGTGAGTCACCCAGACAAGGCAAAATGACTAATAAGTATTAAGGAGCGCGATTGTGATTTAAGGAATGTCTAGAATGGAAATGCAACAGTATGATGAGTCTCAAATGATTCATACGAGCCGGTGTTAAGATGCCGAGAGGACAATATTAAACACCAATTTTACATTAAACTTCAACATGATTAATATTGAAGATATTTTTTAAATTATTGAAGTTAGAAGCTACAAGCATTAGGCTAAATCCTTCAGAAAATGCTGACCTTAGTAGCGGGCTCAACACAACTGGAAAGCCTCTTTATATTCTGGACAATGTATGTTATGTTTAAAGCTCTGTGTTTTGAGCAGTCAGACATAGTATGCCTCTAGACCACACAAGGAATCCAATTCGTATGCAAATCTGATCGAGTTACTAAATGACCAATTCCATTTCCATTCACATGAAGGAAACTTCCTAAAGAACAGAAAGTTCATGCAAAACACACTCTGCTCTTCTGCATTTAGCCAAAGCCAGGGTTTAAAAATACCAGTTCAGATTCTCAGTTTCTGGTTGCCAGTAAATGAAACTTGGTTGGAAGTTAGGTGGCACCTCAAGGGAATCGCACATACCCACCTAATGTCAGAGAGAACCAGGGATGCATGACAGCTCCTATGGGTAGAAGTTTGTCCTTGACACAGATCAATGATCAGTTCACCCCTCCCCCAAAACAGACCTTAGCCCAGTATCCAGGGCCAGGGTAAATTCATCCTAATCCATGAGTCCTTGACAATACATGGCAGCCATTTTACACCCGACAGGGATGAGCCCGAGCACCATTGAAAAACATCCATTTTACACCCGACAGGGATGAGCCCGAGCACCATTGAAAAACAGCCATTTTACACCCGACAGGGATGAGCCCGAGCACCATTGAAAAACAGCCATTTTACACCCGACAGGGATGAGCCCGAGCACCAGAGAAAAACAGCCATTTTACACCCGACAGGGATGAGCCCGAGCACCATTGAAAAACAGCCATTTTACACCCGACAGGGATGAGCCCGAGCACCATTGAAAAACAGCCATTTTACACCCGACAGGGATGAGCCCGAGCACCATTGAAAAACAGCCATTTTACACCCGACAGGGATGAGCCCGAGCACCAGAGAAAAACAGCTCATCAAAATGTATATAAAAAGGCAAAGCAGAGAAGATACTACCTAATGGTACCAAGGAGAAGGTATGGCAGAGAGATCCAGAACCTTCCCTCAGAAAGCCTCATCATTCTCATTGTGAAAATATGGGTGGGGTGAGGGGGCTGGGGGGGTTCCTGGGTGAAATCATACACTGGGCCACATATGTTGCCTGCCTATCCAGTTCTCTCTCGGCGGCCAAGGCCCTTTGTCTGGGCCTCTAATGAGCATTGTGGAGACCTGGGCTGAGGGCTGCAAAACAATGCCAGGAGCAGCCGTTGTATTGAGAACAGTAAGGACCTTTTGTAAACGTGCACCTTTTGTTGCTACAAAATAAGATCTAAGTGGCACTCAAGCTGTAGTTTGGATCCCTGGCCTCAACCCTGCCCATCCTTTTCATCTTATTTCTGCTACTTCAATATCCTGTTTCTTTTCAGTTAGGAGCTGAAAGGACCTACAGCAACGGTTCAGAGGTTCGAGGAGGGTGAATGAAGGTGGTGGAGGAGAGAGGATGAGGGCAAGTGATTGGGGGAAAGTGGGTTGAATGAAGCAAGGCGGTTTGAGACCGAGAGAGGACAGTAGTTGGATGTGGAGCATGGTTCTTGTGTTGATCTTTGGATGGTTGTCAACAAGAGGAGATGGGGCATCTCGGGGGATGGTGGTTGATTGGAGGAGCAAAGAGCAAAAAAACAGAAATAGTTTTTCTTCCACAGGTTGAGAGGTGGGGGGTGAATAGGGTCATTTCCTATCACCCCGCTGGTCTTTACACCCTCAGTAGAGCATGATGGAGAGGCAGCAGTTGAGAAGGTGAGGGAGGGGACACCTGGAGGGGGGCTGGTTCAGTCTGTTTTAACTAGCTTCTTTCCCTCATTAACTTTCCTTTATGATCAATGATCTAGCAGGACGAGACAGGTGGAAGCAATATGGTGGAATGCTATCCAATCCTTTGAACCCTCACTGGTAATGAAGGACAGCATGCCATTTTAGCATATTTGGAGTATTGATACAGCTACTGGGATTTGACTCCAGACAGCACTCCCCACAAGGGCAGTAGGGGGGATAGAGGGGTCAGAGGTGGGACAGTGAGAGGGTTCTAGGAAGGAATAAGAGAAAGTGTAGTTGGGCCTGTAATAGCCTATCACTGTCATGCTGTTCCTTTAATAACCCTCAAACAATTTCCGCAGCCCCACAGAAGTCAAATTAGCATAATTAAAATCCCCATTAAAAAATGTCCGTTTAAGATAGGCATGCAGAGGGTTTGTTGTTACATGGCCTAAGTCTCAATACACCAAATCCGCCGCTGTCGGCCTTCCGCATCTTTGGTGAAAGGTGGAGGAGCTACAGCGGTGTTTGTCAGACCACAAGACATCACAGAAATAGTCTTCTCACAAAAACATCTGTAGCGTCAAACGGTTTGGTCCTTCAAACTATTACGAGCCCTTTATTGATTGGTGAAACTCTCATGAACAGCACCTACCAAAAGTGTTCACATTTTGTTGTATGACAGCCTGAACATTTATTAAATTGAGATTGTGTCACCGATCTACACATTATAGACCATAGTGTCAAAGTGAATTTAAAAAAATATTTCATAAAAAATGTAAACATGAAGTCCTGAATCAAAAACTATTCAAGCCCTTTGTTATGGCAAGCCTAAATAAATTCAGGAGTAAACATTTGCTTAACAAGTCAAATTAACTGCATGGACTCAGTGTGTACAATGGTGTTTAACATGACTTGAATGACTACCCCCATACCCCTCTGTTCCCCATACACACGTGTAATGTCCCTCAGTAGAGTAGTGCATTTCAATAACCAAAACAATACAACTAAATGTAGGTCAATCGCTCAGCCCTACTGTCTAGCAATGATCAACAACCAACTTGACAGAGCTTGAATAATTTTTCAAAGAATATTGTATAATAATAATATAATATATGCCATTTAGCTGACGCTTTTATCCAAAGCGACTTACAGTCATGTGTGCATACATTCTACGTATGGGTGGTCCCGGGAATCGAACCCACTACCCTGGCGTTACAAGCGCCATGCTCTACCAACTGAGCTACAGAAGGACCACCATTGTGCAATCCAGGTGTGCAAAGCTCTTAGAGATTTACCCAGAAAGACTCGCAGCTGTAGTCGCTGAAAAAGGTGATTCTAACATGTATTGACTCAGGAGGTTGAATAATCAAGATACGTTTTATTTTCATACATTTTTACAAATGTTGGAATGTTTCTTCTACTTTGACAGTGTAGATCATTGACACACACAAAAGAACAAAGACAATTCAATCCATCTCCCACCTCATAACAACAAATTAGAAAAAAGCCAAGGGGTGTGAATACTTTCCCAAAGGCATTGTACATGTTGGTTGTTTTGCTCTGCGACCCCCACAAGCATCATGTGACCTCTCCCGAGCTGGTACCGCCGATCTGCTGTCTGAACGGTTTGGCGAACAAACTATTATGAAAAGGTGAGTCTCTCACAAACATGTTGGTTGTTCTGCTATAGAACGCCCACACGCCTCACCTGAAGGTAGCCCAGTACCAGTTTTTAAAAAATGAATGAATTACTTACAGATTAATTATTTTTATTTTACCTTTATTTCACTAGGCAAGTCAGTTAAGAACAAATTCTTATTTTCAATGACGGCCTAGGAACAGTGGGTTAACTGCCTGTTCAGGGGCAGAACGACAGATTTGTACCTTGTCAGCTCGGGGGTTTGAACTTCCGGTTACTAGTCCAACGCTCTAACCATTAGGCTACCCTGCCGCCCCAGGGATAGGTAGAGGAAAGGTAGACGTTGACCAATTTTGATCCTATTGGTTACATATGAAGAACAATGCTGTTGTACGACCACTGAGGTCGCCTGAAGACCATTTTGACTGAAATTATTAAATGTTTGTACCATCCCTCGGCTTTATTTTTAAAAATGGGTCATGGATGGGTATTCCTGCATGACAATGACCCAAAACACATGGCCAAGGCAACAAAGGAGTGGCTCAAGAAGAAGCACAATAACTTGTTGATGCACCCATCCCGTTCCCGGGACCATTTAAAATGGGAGCCGCAAACAGTCAGTGCATATTGACTTTATTTTTGTATTAAAACCAAAGGGCTAGTCTTACCAGTGCCTCCGAACTGGCTGCTGGCTAGAGTGGTGGGCCTGTTCTTCCCATTCAACACCGGAGGTGCAAACATCTGAAACGTAGACAGACACAGGGTCAAAAACATTCAACCAGAGACACAGGGTCAAAAACATTCAACCAGAGACACGGGGTCAAAAACATTCAACCAGAGACACGGGGTCAAAAACATTCAACCAGAGACACGGGGTCAAAAACATTCAACCAGAGACACGGGGTCAAAAACATTCAACCAGAGACACGGGGTCAAAAACATTCAACCAGAGACACGGGGTCAAAAACATTCAACCAGAGACACGGGGTCAAAAACATTCAACCGGAGACACGGGGTCAAAAACATTCAACCGGAGACACGGGGTCAAAAACATTCAACCAGAGACACGGGGTCAAAAACATTCAACCAGAGACACGGGGTCAAAAACATTCAACCAGAGACACGGGGTCAAAAACATTCAACCAGAGACACGGGGTCAAAAACATTCAACCAGAGACACGGGGTCAAAAACATTCAACCAGAGACACGGGGTCAAAAACATTCAACCAGAGACACGGGGTCAAAAACATTCAACCAGAGACACGGGGTCAAAAACATTCAACCAGAGACACGGGGTCAAAAACATTCAACCAGAGACACGGGGTCAAAAACATTCAACCAGAGACACGGGGTCAAAAACATTCAACCAGAGACACGGGGTCAAAAACATTCAACCAGAGACACGGGGTCAAAAACATTCAACCAGAGACACGGGGTCAAAAACATTCAACCAGAGACACGGGGTCAAAAACATTCAACCAGAGACACGGGGTCAAAAACATTCAACCAGAGACACGGGGTCAAAAACATTCAACCAGAGACACGGGGTCAAAAACATTCAACCAGAGACACGGGGTCAAAAACATTCAACCAGAGACACGGGGTCAAAAACATTCAACCAGAGACACGGGGTCAAAAACATTCAACCAGAGACACGGGGTCAAAAACATTCAACCAGAGACACGGGGTCAAAAACATTCAACCAGAGACACGGGGTCAAAAACATTCAACCAGAGACACGGGGTCAAAAACATTCAACCAGAGACACGGGGTCAAAAACATTCAACCAGAGATGGGGTCAAAAAAACTGCACCGAAGTCTTTAAATTTTTTTTATTTTTAAAGCAGAAGTCTCCTTTTGGTATCTATGCTTTGGGAAATGTCTACCCTGTGGCTAAACACTTCATCATTAGTAGTCACCTTCACTAGACTACAGGAACCCAAGCTGTTTACTTAATTAATAGACAAAGTACATTTAACCAATATGGCACGAGGGGGTGTGGTATATGGCCAATACACCATGGCTAAGGGCTGTTCTTATGCACGACACAACATGGAGCGTCTTAGCCGTGGTATATTGGCCATATATCACAAACCCACAAGGCACCTTATTGCTATTATAAACTGGTTACCAACGTAATTAGAGCTGTAAAAATACATTTTGTCATACCTGTGGTATGCGGTCTGATATACCATGGCTTTCAGCCAATCAGCATTCAGGGCTCTAACCACCCAGATATAATAACTTATACTACACCTCTGATGTTACATTGTTTGGTGCTAGGTGCCAATTTAACCTATCCGATAGAAGGATTTAGTTATTCTCAGTTACAACAGACTCCAGCAGCTGTCAACTGTGGGAAGCAATCTAAACATGCCAAGCTTGGGCTGACTCATTGATGCGAGTGACTCACAACAACTGCCCAATGACAACACAGACTGATTGATACCATGCTATTCTTCCACTTATGTACCAACCCATTATCTCAAATAATACAACAAAGCCCATGCACTCGTGCTCCACAACTTTCATTTCTTTATAGTATCAAGATTCAAACGGATCTTCGTCGTGTCTATCTTGATGTGTGTAGAGAAACACCGTCTTGTTTATACAATAAAAAGCATAGGTTGCAGCAATTCAGTTTTTGCTGCCCATCCCTTCATAAGAGATGACGTATATTTGACTACAAACAACCTATTACTTTCTTGAAGGAAGTGTTCTGAACAAAGATTCTAGCATTATGGTCTAAGATATTCAAAGGTATTGTATGGCTGTTGACAGCCAAGATCTCTTACCGCGCTGAAATCCAGCAGGTCGCTGAGCTCCTTGTCTGTCCCCACTGTAGCCATTCTCTGCTGCTGTTCCTTAGTCCCTCACAGTCTCAGCAACTGACTAGGGAGAGGGGAGGGGACTGTCATTTTGTCAAGTCTAGATTAAGGTACAAACAGTTGAAATGGACAGAAGGCAAGAATCACAGTGTGACAAAAGTGTGAAGTCAAATCCTACTCGATTGATTCCTGTGTAAAGGGTACATTTTCTGCTTCATGATTCAAATCCACCCCCCAAAAATGGCCTCAAATCCACCCCCAATCAATATTCCTCTTTACAAACAATTAACTTGATTGCAACCACTTGTTTTACTGTGTGGTTGGTTAGACCTCTATTTGAAATGGATACACCACATTACAATGTCCCTTGGCAGAACATCACTTCACATTTGGGAGCGCATGTAGGAGGTGTTTCGTGATAAGAGAGCTTCTCTGAGACCCAAAGACTCAAGTTTGCTCCCTGAGCAAACACGGTGCTCCCATAAATAGGCTTTAGCCCAGTGGGCTAAAACGGTCTTTACGCGAAGGTGTATCTGGTCTGTTTGATACCCCAGTCGGCCACATTAAATGCATAGAGCAGAGTAACTCATTACGTCATGATGTAAATATCATCAGCATTGAGTCATTGTGATGTCACACACATCATTCAATGGTCTCGAAGTGGATAACATGGCACAAATATAGCATTTACATTTTAGTCATCTAGCAGGCGCCCCTATCCAAAGCAACTAACAGTTAGTGCATTCATCTTAGGTTAACCTAAGGTTAAGATAACCAAGTGGGACAACCACATAGCTATCTAGCCTGTTAGTTATTTCACTGCTACCAGGGTTATCCTCCCGTTATCACATTAGATGCTGTAAATATTTCCCATTCATTTAAGATTGTGGCCTGCAGATTTGTGCTACATAGCTCAATCTATAAAACAGGAATTCCTTTTGAGGTACAGAAACTGACAAACTTACACTCTGAGATGAGCTTCTACAGCACTGCTTCAATCATTGGGTAATACAGGTTGAGAGACTTACTCCAAATCTAGTGTTAAATTAATTCTGAGTTTTCCCTGTCCTAGCCCACATCAGACACACTAAATGGAGTAGAACTTCTGATTACACCACAAGGCCAATAGTCGACTTTGTCCTCCCTGCTGGCTGCCTTGGCAACCTCAGAAACTAACCTGTTGGAAGATAATTTCTCACCAACAAGCCACAGCATCAAAGGATATTACATTCGGTATGAAATGCCACACAAGTAACCCCAGATACTTAGGGGAAAAAACAAACATAGTTATTTTCTGTTTCACAACCTTTTCCTGTTTGTACCTGATGAACACAACATAGGTCTGAAGTGCCTTCTCATAACCTTCAGACAGAGTTTCCAGGGTAAAGGTGACAAGACATCAATATAGAGATCAAAACTATGATTTGGGGGATCTATACAACAATTAATCCAAAGATTGACATATCTGACATGTATCTAATAGAACAATTGAGAAATAATTAATCAGTTGGCATGTCCATGACATCTTGGCCTTACCTCCTTTATCTGCAAGTTCTGCAAAGCAAACATTGGTGTCATATGAAGCTTGACCGCTTGCTCTGTAATATGAGTTGTATTTTGATTTAAATAACCATTTTTCAGAATATTGAAAAATAAACATGAATATTGAAAACACTATTTTTGCTTTGGCAAATTTTACATCATATACTCGATGGGAATATCAAAGTCCCAGAGTGGGATCTCTGCTACTTTTAGCATTATGATACAGTTTGTAAGAATTACCAACAGGGTGAATGTGAAAATGGATTCAAAATGGTTGCCCTCTGCTGGTGATTTGCAGAATGTGCAATGATGCAGGTAAAAGGAGGGCTGTGATTGGTTACATTGCCTACTATGTGAATTTCTCTGTATAAAATGGGCAGTTACTTGAAAACTGGCAGAGACCTCACTCTGGAACTTTGATATGCCTGTAGTAGAGTATATTATGTTCAACAATATATTAGGAAAATATACCAAATAAAGCAACAATTTTTTTCTATACGCATATTTGTCCATATTCATAAATGAATGTAAGAAAATTCTTGAAATCAATATACAACTCATATTTCAGAGCAAGTGTAGCAAAGCTTCATACGACACCAACTTGTGCCTTGTAGCACTTATAGAGGAACCATTATGGAGTCTTAGAGACCTGGGAAAGGTCAAAATGTAACAACCTTCTGAGACCCTGCCATTCATTTTTGTCATCTCTTATGTGTTTTTGGTCCGTAACTCTAAGGCCATACATGCCGCTGCGTTAGGTTCTGCTGTACCTTTGAGATGACATTCTGAGCTTTTAATATAATAATAAACACCATTTAGCAGAGACTTTTATCCAAAGTGACTTAGTCATGCATCAATTTTTATTTAGTCTATGGGTAGTCCTGGGGATCAAACCCATTATCCTGGTGGTACAAACATCATGCTCTACAATATAACATGTTGGGTGTCACCCTGATAAAACAAATAATATGGTTCTTCAAAATGGCTACCATCACAATTGGCACATTTGATGTAAATGTGTACAATTGTGTAATTATATTTTTTGTGAGTTTGATATTGAAATTGTTTTTCATAAGTAAATATCTCAGGAACAGTTTGTTGAGTTCAGAGCAGTGTAATATTCTTATATTAAATAAGAGCTTGTTAATACATGTCCTCTGTAGTGGACATCGGGATGCGGCCAACTGTTTTTGATTTAATTAAGTTAAATGTTAGAAGTATCATATTTACTATTAGAGTCCTAATGGCCATTGCTCTTCTTTTGTCCTGGTTTGGTAAGGATTCACCCTGTAGTAACTTAAGGTTTAGGCTACCAAATCTGTGTTCCATAATCAACCTACACCATCATCGAAGTTATGAACAGCTCAGGCGTTGACAAGCACTGGGTTCTGGTTGTGTGTGAATGGATTGATAGATTTCAGACATATCAATAGAGCAAGAATGGGTGAGCAATGTGTGCCTTCCCTCAGGCAGGCAGCAACTCATGGCCAAGGGCCAACACACAGTGAGGTGTAAAGAACATGAGGGGCCACATACAAAACTCAGTTTGGGCTCCTTATAAAATGTTGAACTGTTGGCAATGTTATCACAAATAGGGTATAAGTACCCTTCTAGGGACAGATCTAAATGTAGTGGGGGGAGAGGTGGTCCCAAATATGGGAGGGCAGTGCGTTTTTTTCCCTGGTTTACATTCACTCTCCAGCTCATATAATATAGCGGACACCTAAGCCCACGCATGCAATGCCCTGATACATTTACTACTCAAATCTCTGAAGCCGAAAGGTGAAGTGGACAATTATTGTTTTAGGACAGTAGGCTATAAATAAAATGCTACACATTGAAATAAAAGTAATAGTGTTTTTGGAAATGTGTTATAGGCTGTTAAGGACACATTAATGTGGCTCATTTGGTCAATATCCCTTGTTTATTGATGGCGCTGGCTGTGCCAGGTCAGAACTGAAAGCATACGGATGTCTGGTACATTTTTCAAATGTCCAGTAAATTAAAATATTCCCCTTCTTGTTGTCTGGTGCCAAATTTCCTATAACGGCACATTGTTTTTATGAAGAATCTGTCGCCAATTGGATGGAAACCTAGTAAGTGTGCTAGTCCAGTGTCACTTTGATGATGCTGCACATCATGGTTCACCAGCAGCCACAAGCATCTAAACAATAAGCTACCAAACAAACAAGCTTGTAGGAATTGTACTTCAACTCCCCCCTCATACTCATCTGGAGGTTGAGCATAATGTTTTATTCATCTCTGTAATTGTATTCATGTAAAAAATAATAATTGGGACCACAATTAAAATAAGTGTGACTTATTGTGCAATCCCGCTTTGAAATCAATCCAAACTGTGCAGTGGCCAATTGATGAATAGAAAGAGATATTGGTTACAAAACTCCAACATGTTTAATGGCATTCAGAGCTTGTCAAGCCAAGTCTTCTATACTGAGTAAGAATACAAGGTAGGATGTATGCATTTTCTGTTTGTCGAGAATGACAATCTATTTATTGGGATGTTGAAAAACCAAACCATAATATTGATGCGCCCGATGTCTGTATGCTTTGTTTATTGGTTGTGTGGTGCATTGGCACAGAAACCTGGTGGAGGAAAACATCATTAGAAATATAACATCAAAATATTGAAAATCTGAAATCCTCACAGCTGATCATTTTCTACAGCCTGCTCTGATCGTAGTTTAATGAAACAGGCAGAGAGAGTGAGCTCGCCTGTGAACCCCCAACCTTCTGGCCAGTAGCCCTGTGTGGCAGCGACTGCGCCACACAAAGTCGATATCCACGTTTATAAACACAGGTTCACTAGTAACTGTACATTTTGGTTGTAAACATTATTTTGAGTTAATGCTTATTTGGGGGCAATTTCACTGTACAAAAGGGACAGTAATGTGAAAATATGTTTAACATTGGGAGGGGCAACAACAAAAAAATGTATGACACCTTGAGCTGGACCAGCCCTTCCCTTCCAGTTAATGTCGATCTGTCCCTTAGAATAACAATCATTATGTTTTTAAGGGACATGACTATAGTATATGGAGCACACTGAAGCATGCGTTTCTATTGAAGATTAATGTATTATGATCTCGTTGATGGGTTCAGGAAGTCAAGTTGCAACAGAATTAACAGTTGCCTGACATTTCTCTGGATGTCCCATTCCCAAATCTTCTGGCCCTCTACTTCGGAGAATGTAAATAGTTTTTGCGGATTGTGACGGAATCCCCAGAGTGCAGGTTTTACCATAACAACGAACGCGTTATGTCAACACAGACTATTTCGTCAAATTCGTGCTTTTTAGATGGGTGAGAAACCGGTTGTTAAGTAGCTTCGAATACACTTAAAACAAAGAGTCAGGCCCTGGCAAAGTTTGTGATGAAGGCTAGAACAAAGGAGTAAGCGTCGCTCTCTTTGGGTATCAAATTCAACGGATCCATGATGAAAAATCGAAATAAGAATTCCAGAAGCGTGCGTAAAATATTTTCACATATGTCTTTTTTTTTTAAATGTTCAAGGGGTTCAGCACGGGGGGGGTTTCCTGCCAAATGTGAAATAAACAGTGGAAAATATTGAGCACATAATTGGGAATTGAAAGAAATTTGAACATTTACTTCATAATACACATAAGACGTACAACACCAAACAACCTATTTGACCCATACATTTGAGACAAGCGTGCATTTCTGGGCGCAACTTTCCTCTGCACCACGAAGTTTCTCTAAATATTTAACAAAAGTTTTGAACCTTTGAAAAAAAATTGTGGCTTGTTATTCAATAAAATATTAATACAGACAATGCAATAGTATCACTGCGAGAATTTTGCCGTTCGAACGGGCATGTTAGGTTACTTTTAAACTTTACAATGTTGCGCAAAGTGAACAAAGAAGTATTTTCCCACAAGGCTGCAAGTACTGCCTAACTGCTGCACGCTCGCTCCCGTTGCCCAGGCCGGACAAAACTCAAGACCCCGCTTTCTCCGCCCGTGCTACTCACACAACTCAAAATTATTTGCTAAAGTTGCTCAATGCCCCTGCAAAACCGTAATATAACTCACAAATGTACGGCGTGTGATTAGGTATATTTACCTTTCAGTAACCTCTATTCAATTATGTGGCATCCAACGGGAAAAAATGAACGCCTGGAGTAGAGAGAAAAACATAAAGTTGGGGATAGATTCCCTCTCCGTACTCCGGACTGTAGACGAAGACCGAACGACGATATCGTGTGCTCTACCAAACCCTTGGTTCGTTATACAGTCCACGTCATGAAAATGAAACAATGTTTGCAAATAGATTCATAACTCTTGTGATATATCATGCGATTATTTTAGTTGCTACAATTGTAACCATTTCATCTTCCGAGTAGACATTTTAACAGCCTCCACATTGTCGGTTCCAAAAGAGTATCCCTCCGCGGCGTACGAGAACGTTAAATGACCAGCGGTGTCCTATTTCAAACGCCCTACAACCAGACACACATTTTTGATAACAATCCTGTAACAATTTTATATGGAGATCAACTCAAATATAGTACAGCATCAGTGTAATTGTCGATGCATTAAAATGTCAGATTTTTTGATCGCAAGCCATGAGAACTACGTTGATTTGCGGAAGGAGACCTCGGAAAACTGAAGAGTGACAGACCAGAAACAGTGCGAGATGGAATGATAATAGGCTACCGCAGACGCACAGCCAATGGTATGCCACAACAATCTGATTGACAGCAAGAAGGTCCAAATATATATCGACAGTATTCGGTGGGCCTGCCTCCAATGTTACCCCATCAAGTATCTGCCAAGGACAGCGTTTGATTAATGTTTTTAACAGCAACAACGATGCATAAATGGATGATGCAGTTATTGATGAAGTCTATTATTCAACTTGAAAACTATTGCAAAATATACATCCTCATATTAGGTACAACAACAAGCAACACATATATATTTTTCCACGAGGCTTATACAATTCAGTCGAAGAATTCTGTAAAAAAAAAAATACAAAAAAACATAAACCTTAGGTAATGTTGGTGTTCAGATTAGTAGTCTCCTAATTAATTTAATCTATTATAGGCCTAATTTTATGTACAAACCTATCCTATCCTTTAGTGAAATATTATTGTGGAGGTAGGGACATAACATCTATGATATAAGATTACATGGATACAGATTGTAAACATTTAATTAACAATCATAATCTAGCCTACTGGAATTCTTATTTTCTTTTGCACAAAATTATTTGAGGAGGGAGATCAGGGTTAGGATTGCTGCTTTTCTTGTGTGTGTGCGTGCGTGCGTGCGTGCGTGCGTGCGTGTGTGTGTGCGTGCGTGCATGCGTGCGTGTGTGTGTGAGAGAGAGCATGTGTGTGCGTGTGTGTGTGAGAGAGAGCATGTGTGTGTGTGTGTGTGTGTGAGAGAGAGAGAGAGCATGTATGTGCGTGTGTGTCACAGAAAACAGCGCTCGACAAATGGCTCCACCTCAGTGGCGTGAAAGTGTGGTTGAAGGTTTTAAAAGTACAGACTGCAGCAGCATTTGGCTTTTACATCGACCCTTTGTGGAAACAGCTTGTGAGCTCAGGAGTCGTATGCATCAGCAGAGAAAAGAACACAGTATTTTTCCTTTCTGCAACCAAATCTTGACCTGACACACAGAGAGAGGACTAACCATGCCTAGTAGCCATAGCTTATGACTTAGTAGACTCTGAGAGGTGAAGAATTAGTGGACAAGACCAGGGACCACAGTAAGACTGTATAGCGTGGGGGGTAGGGAAACTATATGGCCAGCAACATACTGTATACCATGTGTTATAAAGAACAGGAGGGAGGGAGGGAGGTAGAGAGCGAGCGAGCAACAGAGAGGGAGAAAAAGGGGAGACCACTTAAATTGACTATTTTTTTTATGTGCCAAGGAGTACATATCACAGGGAAAGGTGTTTAACAGTTCTATTACTGTGATGAGTTATTCATTAATATAGAATATTCTGGGCTATCATTCTCTATTTGTGATGAGGATGAGACTTTTGTGACTGACAATATTTCAATTTTAATATTTGTTCTTTGAAGTGTGTCATCACAACCTTTTTCAAAGGCTATATTCTGACCCCATTTGTATCATTGAGACTTAAGTCACTATAAGCCCACGATGATAAACCCACTAATGGTGTTGGCCGTTGGCTTAAACCCAAGACCCCTGTCATTATTATTTGTGTCCATCAGTAGTCAAAGGAGTTAGAAGTTTGGATGATTGTAGTGTTCCCTCCACAGCGGGAAGTAGTCCATAATTAATTGCCTGAATGAACCAAAGCTTCATCAGTTGAGGTGGGGTCGGGCACTAAGTAGCCTAACTAACAGCTGGGTCCGACATGAAGTGTGTATAGTATAGTGTGTGTCTGTGTGTGTGTGTGTTAAAAAAAGGAGAACGAGAGAGCCTGGTTTTTCCCTTTGGTTTGTAGAGGCAATGACATGTGATACAGACTCAGGACTCGGCACCTGGTCCTCGTGAAATGAGTCTTTTGGCGGTAAAATAAACAAACACAGCATGTGTCTGCGGCTCATATAGTGTGTATGTGTGTTTCAAGATAATAAAAAATAAAAAAAGGTATTGAGTTGAACTGCAGTACCAGTCAGAGGATTAGACACACCTACTCATTCAAGGGTTTTTCTTTATTTTTACTATTTTCGACATTGTAGAATAATAGTGAACACATCAAAACTATGAAATAACACATATGGAATCATGTAGAAATAAAAAAGTGTTAAACAACAAAATATATTTTAGATTCGTCAAAGTATACAACCTGGAGTTGTGTTTTGGGTCATTGTCCTGTTAAAAAACAAATGATAGTTCCACTAAGCGCAAACCAGATGGGATGGTGTATTGCTGCAGAATGCTGTGGTAGCCATGCTGGTTAAGTGGGCCTTGAATTCTAAATAAATCACTGACAGTGTCACCAGTAAAACACCCTCACACCATCACACCTCTTCCTCCATGCTTCATGGTGGGTACCACACACATAAAGATATCCTCCGTTCACCTACTCCGTCGCACAAAGACACAGCGGTTGACTTGTTTAACACTTTTTTTGGTTACTACATGATGCCATATGTGTCATTTCATAGTTTTGATGTCTTCACTATTATTTTACAATGTAGAAATGAGTAGGTGTGTCCAAACGTTTAACTGGTACTGTACATCTGATCCAGGCTTCAAGAGAACCCAGAGCCCACCACACGTGTGGCTTTACAGACCCACAATGAGATGTTCACCTTGTTTCCTTTTATTTAATTTCACCTTTATTTAACCAGGTAGGCTAGTTGAGAACAAGTTCTCATTTACAACTGCGACCTGGCCAAGATAAAGCAAAGTAGTTCGACACATACAACAACACAGAGTTACACATGGAATAAACAAACATACAGTCAATAATACAGTAGAAAAAGTCTACAGTGTGTGCAAATGAGGTAAGATAAGGCAGGTAAGGCAATAAATAGGTCATAGTGGCAAAGTAATTACAATATAGCAATTAAACACTGGAGTGATAGATGTGCAGAAGATGAATGTGCAAGTAGAGATACTGGGGTGCAAAGGAGCAAAATAAATAAATAAATACAGTATGGGGATGAGATAGTTGGATGGGCTATTTATGGATGGGCTATGTACAGGTGCAGTGATCTGTGAGCTACTCTGACAGCTGGTGCTTAAAGTTAGTGAGGGAGATATGAGTCTCCAGCTTCAGTATTTATGCAATTCGTTCCAGTCATTGGCAGTAGAGAACTGGAAGGAAAGGCGGCCAAAGGAGGAATTGGCTTTGTGGGTGACTAGTGAAATATACCTGCTGGAGCACGTGCTACGGGTGGGTGCTGCTATGGTGACCAGTGAGCTGAGATAAGGCAGGGCTTTACCTAGCAAAGACTTGAAGATGACCTGGAGCCAGTGGATTTGGCGACGAGTATGAAGCGAGGGCCAGCCAATGAGAGCGTACAGGTCGCAGTGGTGGGTAGTATATGGGGCTTTGCTGACAAAACGGATGGCACTGTGATGGACTACATCCAATTTGTTGAGTAGAGTGTTGGAGAGTAGTAGTGATGCTGGACGGGCGGGCAGGTGCGGGCAGCGATCGGTTGAAGAGCATGCATTTAGTTTTACTTGGACTTAAGAGCAGTTGGAGGCCACGGAAGGAGATTTCTATGGCATTGATGCTCATCTGGAGATTAGTTAACACAGTGTCCAAAGAAGGGCCAGAAGTATACAGAATGGTGTCGTCTGTGTAGAGGTGGATCAGAGAATCACCAGCAGCAAGAGCGACATCATTGATGTATACAGACCTGCTCTTTCCCCCCCTTACGCCCTGACTACTGTGCTGAAGTTGTAATGATCTGTATTGTTATGCTGATTCGAAGTTGATGTTATCGCTGTTATACATTTTCAGATATACTTGCCTCCCCATACAGCTATGAGCAGTTAATGACAAAAGGCTTACCATTTCCCAGATTTACTAGACTGTGGGAAGGTTTTACCACTTCTTCTGTAAAAACGTGAAAGATTGTTTTTATGTAAGTAGAGCAATATTTGCACTGCAGCAACATTGTACTGTGGTATGGTTTACCTCTAGGCCTACGCAAAGGTACGAAAAGCTATTTTGAGCGTGGAACCCCGTCTTCCTAACCCTGAAGCACCCTCTTCTCCACCTACGCTTTCACTGGGCTCCCTCTCTCTCCACTCACAACTCTCTTCTCTCCGTGGTAGGCCCCGGTGCAGCCACCCACGCATCAGGTACAGTGTGCACAACCTGGGGCTTCCTGAAACGTGACTATGGTTTCCTGTTTCCTGTAACAAAACACAAAATACTCCCAGTAGTGCAAATCTAGGACCAGCCCGTCATAATCACTGCTAGAATCAGTTATTATGAAAAACAAACCAAAAAACAAAGCTTAGATCAGTGCATAAGGACCATTTAATTTTAAAGCAACACAATGACCTCTATTATGAGTTTTGTAAAGAGGTGTTGTTGCCATAAGATCCAAGAGAACAACAGAGAGATAGAAAGAGAGATGGGTGGGGGGGTGAAGGCTAAGTAAGGAGAGAGTGATACAGTACATTGTGTGAGCGATGGGCAGGGAGGGAGAGAGAATTAGGTGTGTCAAGGGAGCACGGAAACAACAATAACAGCAGTGTGTCTGCCCATGTGTGAAGTTACTGCTTGCCAAAAATATCAAAATAACATCCTTCGTGCTCCACGACACATATGCTGCCACTGCAAACCCCCCTGCCTATGGTACCTCACGTTCTCTTTTTCTCTCCCTCTCTATCTCAACGGGGGTCAAAAGCATCACCGTTAACCAGCATGCATCTCTCTTGCTCCCCGTGGCGAGCATGGCTAGCGCCACGCTGTGTGTTTGGTGATGATGTGCGTTAGTCACTGTTAAACAACAACCACACCCATCCCTCTCTGACAGATACATTCTGTCATGACAATAAATCAAAGCATTAATCTACTTTTCATTCATCCATCTAAGCATTCATTCACTCATTCATGATGGACCCCCATTACCCTTTCCGGTTTACAAAGAACGTGAATAGAGGTGCAATATACCTCTCTCTACTCTTCTCCATCTCTCTTTTCTCTCTTTTTTACTAGTCTTTTTCTCCTCTCCCCCTCCCCCTTTCTTGCAGATTGGAATTCATTAGCAATCAAAGAGCCACTGACGAATGCAGGATCTTAATTACCCTCTCATTTGCATATTTGCATATTAATCACTGCAGACTTTGCTGTTTTACTGCCGCAGTGTCTTAGAGCCCCCCACAAATCTCCCTCACAGCCCCCCACCTCTCCAAGTTCTAGACCTTCCCCCCACCACACCCAAACGTGCATACACACACAAAGACATATACAAAAACCTGCACACACACACTGCTACAATCTGAGCTCTCGAAGCTTTAGACTTGTCCCCTACAACCCCAACACAAGCATACACACACACACGTGCACACACCAGTGGAGGCTGGTGGGAAGAGCTATAGGAGGACGGGCTCATTGTAATGGCTGGAATGGAATAAATGGAACAGTATCAAACACATCAAACATATGGAAACCACATGTATGATTCCGTTCCATTTCAACCATTACAATGAGCCCGTCCTCCTATAGCTCCTCCCAGCAGCTTCCACTGACACACGCACAAGCGCGAGAATGCAAACATGCACACAAACACAAACAGAATATTATTAATGCAGCACATAGCTAAGGTAGGCTGTGGGGAATTTGTTGAACCTGACATGCCTTTGCTTCTCATGACTCTACTAAAGTGGCCTTAAATATGATGAAGTTGTTCCTAGACCAGAGGTGTCAAACTTGTTTTGCACTGGGGGCCACATTCGGTCTTCAACAAGGTCCAGGAGGTCCACACTGAAATGTTATATTTCCTCACTGTCAAAATGAACAAAAGATAATAATCTATCCATCATTTTTGGAATTGTCTATACTCCTTGACTGTTTAGCTTTCAATTCTGTGATTATTAGTGAGCTGGACAGTCAAGGAACTGTATATACGTAGGCTCATTAGCATTTCTACAGTTTCAATTTGGTTTTAGTGATTTTAAGGTATGAGTTAATGTCCCCTCAAAGTATAAATATGTATATATTTTTTATTCAAACCACCCACGGGCTGTATGTTTGACACCCCTGTTTTAGACACTAATCTAAGGTCAGATTTGCAGTTTTCCCCTCTTGGGAAACTGGTCCTATATCTGTGCCTGAGGGGTAATTAATTCTACCCTAAGCGCCTCTGACGATACCTATGAATTTCTATACTGCCCCCTAGTGGTAGCATGAGTGTAATGCTTCCAGAAGAGCACAATAAGAGTCCCGTGTTCCGTTGTGACAACACATACCATTTATTGACAATTATGACTTACAAAGACAAAGCTTAGACGGTTTTGCTGTGGGACAAACCATTCCTAGTTTTTAAATGTTATTTAGAAGAAATACACTAAATTAACCAAAGAAAGCAGCGAAAGGCCCTTAACCCCCCCCAGGATACAGAAATGCACTTATTTCAATGGCATACCCATACCCTGCTGTATGTGTGTGTGTGTGTGTATGTATATACAGTGGGGCAAAAACTTATTTAGTCAGCCACCAATTGTGCAAGTTCTCCCACTTAAAAAGATGAGAGAGGCCTGTAATTTTCATCATGCGTACACTTCAACCTAGACAGACAGAATGAGAGAGAAAAAATCCAGAAAATCACACTGTAGGATTTTTTATGAATTTATTTGCAAATTATGGTGCAAAATAAGTATTTGGTCAATAACAAAAGTTTGTCTCAATACTTTGTTATATACCCTTTCTTGGCAACGACAGAGGTCAAACGTTTTCTGTAAGTCTTCACAAGGTTTTCACACACTGCATCACTGCTCTAGAGGAGATCTGCATGGAGGAATGGGCCAAAATACCAGCAAGTCTGTCATAGTTGAAGTGTACCTATGATGAAAATTACAGGCCTCTCTCATCTTTTTAAGTGGGAGAACTTGTACAATTGGTGGCTGACTAAATACTTTTTTGCCCCACTGTATATATAGTACCAAAAGTTTGGACACCTACTTATTCAAGTTTTTTTGTATTTTTACTATTTTCTACATAATAGTGAAGACATCAAAACTATGAAATAACATATATGGAATCATGTAGTAACCATAAAAGTGGTAAACAAATCAAAATGTATTTTATATTTGAGATCCTTCAAAGTAACCACCCTTTGCCTTGATGACAGCATTGCACACTCTTGGCATTCTCGCAACCAGCTTCATGAGGTCGTCACCAGAAAACATTTCAACTAACAGGTGTGCCTTGTTAAGTTACTTTGTGGAATTTCTTTCCTTCTTAATGCATTTGAGCCAATCAGTTGTGGTGTGACAAGGTATGTGTGGTATACAGAAGATGGTATTTTACCAAATAGGGCCGAGTCCATATTAGGGCAAGAACAACTCAAATAAGCAAAGATAAACGACAGTCTATTATTACTTTAAGATATGAAGGTCAGTCAATCCAGAACATTAAGAACTTTGAAAGTTTCTTCAAGTTCAGATGCAAAAACCATCAAGCACAATAATGAAATTGGCTCTCATGAGGACCGCCACAGGAAATCTGCCTCAGATTGCAGCCCAAATAAATGTTTCACAGAGTTCAAGTAACAGACATCTCAAATTCAACTATTCAGAGGAGACTGCGTGAATCAGGCCTTCATGGTCAAATTGCTGCAAAGAAACCACTGCTAAATGACACCAATAAGAAGAGACTTGCTTGGGCCAAGAAACACAAACAATGGACATTAGTCCGGTGGAAATCTGTTCTTTGGTCTAACGAGTCAAAATGAGAGATTTCCGGTTCCAACCGCCATATCTTTGTGAGACGCAGAGTAGGTGAAAGGATGACCTCTGCATGGCTAGTTCCCAACGTGAAGCAGGGAGGAGGTGTGATGGTGCTTTGGTGGTGACACCGTGATTTATTTAGAATTCAAGGCACACAGCATGGCTACCTCAGCATTCTGCAGCAATTCTCCATTCCATCTGGTTTGTGCTTAGTGGAACTATCATTTGTTTTCAAGAGGACAATGACCCAACGCACATCCAGGCTGTGTAAGGGCTATTTAACCAAGGAGAGTGATGGAGTGCTGCATCAGATGACCTGGCCTCCACAATCACCCGACCACAACCCAATTGAGATGGTTTGGGATGAGTTGGACCGCAGAGTGAAGGAAATGCAGGCAATAAGTGCTCAGCATATGTGGGAACTCCTTCAAGACTGTTGGAAAAGCATTCCTCCCGAAGCTGGTTGAGAGAATGCCAAGAGCGTGCAAAGCAGTCAAGGCAAAGGGTGGCTACTTTGAAGAATCTCAAATATATTTAGATTTATTTAACACTTTTTTCATTACTACATGATTTCATATTGTGTTATTTAATGAATGACTAGATGTGTTCAACATTTCGACTGGTACTGTATATTATGATATAAAGATAGAATTTACTCTGGTTAAAGTGTGTTCATTCCCCAACACAGGTCAGCCATGAATCTCTCCTATAGACAAAGGGATGGAGGGAGTCTGGCCAGGACACAGACACTAGGGCTGCATCTCAATAGTCTAAATTGCTTCCTCTTTCACAGACATTATGGTTGCATCCCTGTAATTTAAGTGGCATCCTTTTCTAGTCTCCTTTCCTTGCCTTAAACTTCACCAATGTAAAATAATTGGACAGGTGAAAGCAAAACATGGGCAGCAGATATTCTCAATTGTGTTTTCACCTATCCTGGCTTTCAGATAGGTGCAGATGAAGGAGACTAAACTACTTTAGACTTGTGGTCTGGACCTCAGAGCAGCATTGTTGATCTTAAACGCTACCCTGGTCGAAAGAAACCCGAAGTTGAATGATTAGTGCAGTATTTCAGTATCATCATGGACACAAACACTAGACTCATAACTATCTGACAAAAGAAAATAAACTAATGTATGCATATATGCTTTACATATCTGAATCCACATACACCAAGACATATGTAAAGATATATACATCTACATCAGTGAAGACTGCAAAGGAGAGGACGGCTCATAATAAGGGCTGGAACAGAGAAAATGTGGAATCCATGTGTTTGATACTATTCCACTCCAGCCATTACCACCAACCTCCTGTGATGTACATCAACTCCTAATCATGATTGTTATAATACCAATTGCCTGGCATAATGACCAATGTCACACTGTAGCTGTGGGCAATGACGTTGAGGTTACTGTAGCTGTGGGCAATGACGTTGAGGTTACTGTAGCTGTGGGCAATGACGTTGAGGTTACTGCAGCTGTGGGCAATGACGTTGAGGTTACTGCAGCTGTGGGCAATGACGTTGAGGTTACTGCAGCTGTGGGCAATGACGTTGAGGTTACTGTTCCCACCGAGTGAATAGTAATTGAAAAGCTAAATAAATAACAGAATATCTTCTTGAAACAGATGAAATGTAGATCATACTCAGGAAACTGAAATAGGTCTTGCTCAACTTTCTGGATTTCCTGACTAGGGGAGGGGCATATTTCTGCATAACCTCTCTGCTCAAAAGGCTTCCAATGTTAAAGCAACCCAAAACAAGAAAAGGAGGTTAGGGGAAGTTGCAGCAGGTAGATAGACATGTCAAAACCCAAACATTTGGTGCCAACATGGTGACCTGTGAAGACTGTTAACTCACAGAGCTCGGCTAGGAAGCACATTAAGCTTCTGACCAGAGCAATCTTTCACTTTATAAATGATGTCTGCTCTTCCTGCAGAATGAAGCTCCTCGATGACATCCCGTTGATACTGTAGATTACAACATCCAGACAACAAGGGGATGGGGATGCAGGCTTATGTTACAGTATGATAGATGAATCTGACAATGAGGGGTTGGCCCAACCCAACCAGTGAAGCAATCCTGATTACAGCTGTAACTGAGGGTTTGTTTCTGACATGGTTAGTAGTGCCGAGCGATTAGTGCTTTGAGGTCAGTTCAGTTATTCATTTTGATGTTTGAAAAACTTGAATGCACGCTGAAATAAGGATTCACAATGATTTTAGAGGGTTTTTTAATAGAAATTCCAAAGCCTAAAATAGTTAACATTCAATTGCCAAAACCTTGAAAATATTCCATTGTCTGTCAAGTCCACATTGGGTAGACATCAATAGAAAGGGTAAATTCCAATAAAATAAAACATTTTAATTGTGTATATTACCTAGTTTTTAAATCGGATTACTTTACTTTAAGGAATGAAAAATAATAGTAATCATCTCTGCTCTGGCAGTAGCAGTCTGCCAAGTCATCTAATGTTATCTATGTGCTCCCTATACTCTACTGGTTTTAGTCATCCGATTTAGCTAGCCTGCCTATGTTGCCTATACTGTAGAGCTTTCTGCTGAAAACATTTGACTAGTTCTTCAAAGTAGATAACAGCGTCTGTCCCTCTCGTCGTTGTGTTGTGTACATTCCTCTCTCATGATGCAGTCAGTGTGTACATAACGTAGCAGGCGTGAAAGTATCTGTACAGAGATCTGTATTTAATGTTGAGATGCTCATGTCACCGTCCGAATAACAGGAATCATCCCAAAGGCGCGAAGGCAGACGACAAGCTTAGGTCCAAAATAAGCCCAAAGAGACGCATTGGGCTTATTTTGGACATATTTTGGCGAGTGACGCCTCTCGCTTCACCACTTCCTCCCTGATACGTCTCTGTCCGAGACGGAAAAAACAGACGCAACGGATTAAGGTCATTGTAGTTAATTACCACGTTTCTGCGTTGAACTAGGTTTAATATTTTCTTAATGAAAACTACAACTCCCTTCAGCCCAGCATCCCACATACGGTAGTTCTTGACTTCTCGTGAGAAACAATGATTTGGGCTCAAAAAAAAAAAAAAAAAAAAAAAAAAAGAGCGTCGATCAATTAGTTGTTTAATCACAAAAACATTTTTTTAACGAAATGTTTGTTAAATCGCTCAGCACTAATGGTTAGAGAAGAGTAACTGAATGGAGGCTTTAGGGCCAGTTCATACTTGGATAACCTGAAGGAGGAGAGGTGGCTGACAAGAAAAGCATGTGTGTGTGTGAGATATAGATATATATCTATGTATGCTGCATGTCTATGTGTGCCCATTAGGCTGTGTTCAGGCCGCTGCATGTCTGTTTGTGTGTGTGCTTAGTCTGCAGTGCGTGTGGGAGTGCTGGGTTGGTTCAGCCCCATGGTTTTACAGAGCCAGCCAGCGAAGTCCATCTCCTCTACCTCCGAGCGCTTGATAAAAGTGTGGTTCTGAAAGAAACACAAGAGACACATGGCTCAGTACAAAGATACATCTGTGATTCAACTAATCATGTACTGTGACATATCGATCATGTCTATCTCTTTAGTTATTATAACAATTAGCTAAGCAGCCAACAGCAAGGGACTGGAATCCAATATGGCTCGCTTTTCTGTCAAAGGGCTAGCCTTTCTCTCTTCAGTCCCTCCCAGTGCTCTTCAGTCCAAAGGCCAACACTCACCATCAGCATCTTCAGGTCCGCCCGGTCTGCTGGGTTCTTGATGAGACTGAGGAAGCACAAGAAAGCCCCAGTAATTTAATAAAAAAAATTTTTTAAAACAAGATAGTGAGATCTTCTTGAACTGCAAGGTTGGTTAAGGGCTTGTTAGTAAGCATTTCACAGTAAAGTCTACACTTGTTGTATTCAGCGCATGTGGCAAATAAAGTTGGATTTGATCTAGTCGTTAAACCAAGGCATTGTATTCATAAATCATTCACACTGAAGGGAACTCACCATCTGGTCACAAAGTCCTGGAAATCAGATGTGAATACTCCATGAGGCAGCTTGGGGGGAGGCTGTAACAAAAATCATGATCAATAACGAGCCCATCTATACACCGTGCCATGGACATAACAGTAGTTTGGTCTTGTTCTATTTTAGCTTCCGTTCCATGACAATCATTTGCATTCTTCTATCTATGGCCATGGGGGGTAATCCTCAGCAGTGTTCACCTCGTTGACGATGTAGTCCAGCAGCTCAAAGATGGCCATCGCAGGACCGTGGCCTGATTAACAGTAAAACATTATTGAGATCATCAGTACAAATATGTAAATGATCTCTATCTGCGAAAGAGGCTGTGTGTGTGTGTGTGTGTGTGTGTGTGTGTGTTCTGACCGCTGGCAGGTCTGCCCCCGGGGGGTCTGGGTCGGGGAGAGGTGCTGCTGTGCATTTCTCCCTCGGTCCCGTCCATGATGGGTCGGCCAAAGATGGCCTCCAGCTCCTTGGCGTCAGGCGGGGGGATGGGATACCGGCCGATAGACAACTCCACCAGAGACAGCCCCATGCTCCACACATCAGACTGGACAGAGTAGTGGGTGCCCTGCAATCTCTCCGGCTGTTGGTTAGAGACACAGAGATAGATGGCTTGCACACACACACACACATACTCTCTCACACAAACACTCAAGCAAACAGAATCAGGGGTACTCACCGACATGTAGGAACGTGTTCCCACAAAGGAGTTGGCCATGGAGTCTATCAGCTGGCCGCTCACCCCGAAGTCACAGAGCTTGATCTCCCCACGAGAATTGACCAGGATATTAGAGGGCTTTACGTCTGGGGGACAGGAGGGTACATTAGACTCGGCAGGCATATTGCTAAAAACACACAGGCACAGAAGAAACGCAGTGAAAAATGTATCTACCTATACACTGTACGTAAATACAAATGCATAGCATCAATGTGTACCTCTGTGCATGATCTGGTGTTTCTCTCGTAGATACGCTAACCCTCTTAGAACCTGTGAAGATGATGTGAAAATGTTGCAGTTTTTGCCCAGTTTCAAGAGGACACTTGGAATTGTCAAACACTATATCTATCCTTTGGGAAACAATAGACATGCATTACTATCTTCATATGTAGCTAGCTGTGTGTTGTAGGGGTGTGCCGGCATGGCCATACTCGTATTCGTAGTAGCCAGTTGGATCGGACGATACTCATGATCGAAAAGTGTTTTCATTTGCTTAAATAGATGTTGGCAAAATACCTCCCTGCACATTCTCACTGCAAAAAAAAGCTGTAGTTTAGGAGCAGCGCACGGAGGGGTGTGTCTTTCCTCAATTTGCAGCGGGCAGCCTAGTTAGCTGTCATTCAGTCAGAATGAGGATCAGCATTTCATATTTTCTCACCTACCTTCGCTCCGCTTGTTAGATATTACACACATTGATAAACAACGTCCTCACCATGTGATTTATCATAGTAACAGGCAGCAACAATAGAAATGATCGGACTGAAAACATGCGAGGAAAACCGATCGGGTGAAATTATGAAGCGAGTAGATGGATAAATACACTATCCAATCAGAGCAGCAAGTTCAACGTAAAGCCCACCCTTTTCTTTCCATACATGCAAACTACCCAGTTGAATTACTTAGACCATGTAGAACCTTGCACAACTGAATTACATGAAAGATGCTGTCACCTGAAAATTAACACCCACCACGGATAATTACAAAAAAATACTCTGATCATAATGGCATCAAAAATATTGCCCATATCCATTACGATACTCCTTTTGTACAACTACTTGGCACACCCCTAGTTAAATAAAAATTATAAAAACACCCCTAGTTTGATGATACTCACAGCGATGCTGACTTTCCCCAGGATCTCCTCAGGGATCCTCCTGGCCTCCTTCAGCACCTGGTCCAGAGAGCCCCCATCCTGCAGGGAGAGAGGAGAGCCACTCAGTCACAACCACCTGACATAAACACTTCACAGTATGACAAGGTCTGAGTCTACCTGCATTACAACTTTACTATCTCAACCCTACTCCCCAAAATGATTGAACTTGCTCTTGAAAGACACCCTCTCTCACCCCCACCCTTTACCATGTGTTCCATGCAGATACTGATTTCTCCATCGCTGTAGAAGGACCCGTAGAAACTAACGATGTAGGGAGAATTACACTCATGTAGCAACTGAGGGAGACCGAGAGAGGTGGGTTTAAACACATAGGGAATACTCTTGTTTAAGAATTGATTTGGTTTAAACATTATATAGATCATGCTAAATTAAATAACAAAAGCAGCACCTGTAGCTCTCTGATGATCTGGTTCCTGATGGCTGGCTTGATCTCCAGATGGATCAGCTGAGGGAGGATGAATGCAATACACACACACCAAAAATCAATATGTCTTTGTCTCATCACTAATGGCCATAAGTACACTGATTTTGCTGGTTCAAAATGGCCACCTTAATTGTTTTACTACCATTACAGTAATATGTGCCTAGTCTTTTCTTGTGAACAATTGTTATTACTGGGATCACATCATAGGCAATACAATCAATGAAAAACAAAATGTACAATTGATCCTTTTTACCCCCCATGGAGCAAATGAGGGTTAAAAGCCTTGCTCAAAAGGCACATAAACCGATTTGTTTTTACATTTACATTACATTTAAGTCATTTAGCAGACGCTTTTACCTAGTTTGTGCCTAGTCTGAAATCAACCCCCAACTGCTTCCCATCTGAAATGATCAGACAAGTTTGATCGATATGGTGACATATAAACCATTAGAAAGTGCCTTCAGGCAAATAGCCCATCAATCGGCTCACACCCACCTGATCCTTCCTGATCTAAGAAAAGGGTCTGCTTTCAGACTGGCAACAGCATTCACACCACTTACCTTTCTGGCCATGACGAGGCCTGAGGGTTTGTGGCACACCTTGTTGACCACTCCTCCGTTGCCGACACCCAACTCACAAATGCGGTGGAAGTCATCGTCTTTCAGTTCGCCCACCTTGGCCTTCTGGGTAAGGAAATTCTCCAGGCGCTTCTTCTGCTGCTCGTCCAGATCCAACTCCTCCAACTTCTTCTGTAGGGCTTCCAAGTTAGCACTGAGAGCGAAGGAGTAGGGAGAATTGGAGGTGAATTCTCATATGAAAGTAGAGGTTGACTTGAATTTGAGTTTAACAGTAGCCAGCTGGCTAAGGAGTTACACTTACTCAGAGGCAGCTGCGATGGTTGTGGAGGTGGACAATTCTCCCTCACCAGCAGTGGGAGTGATGTTAAGGCGCACTGGTCTTTTTTTGGGGGCCATGTTTCGTTTTAGAGAATAACTTGCTAGATACCAGCGTTGAGTCTCTTGACCTCAACTTGCTGTGTCGCCAGAAGAGTGACTGAATGTTGTTGGCAGATCCAAAATGCCCCAGGCCTGCCTAGCCAATTAGCCTGTGTATCTATCGAATCAACAGGGGTGACAATGAGGTGGCTAGTTAACTATGAATTTTAGACCAGACTAGCTAACTAACGGTAGATGGCTGGATATGTTAGCGATGACTAGTTAGCTATTGTCAGTCAGTCACAGGAGGCAATAGCTAACATTAGCAATAAACTGACTAGCAAGCTAACATTATGGAAACAAATAATTAGCTAGCTAGTAAGACACGTATGTTAAATTAATTACTTTACCTTCAAGTTGGGGTAAAGAATGAATCAACACAGCTAACTGTAGATAGCTAGTTACACAAGCAAAGGTTGGACCACAGCCATCACCACATTCCATACCAATAATGACGTTAATGCTTTAGCTAGGTATCCGTGCTAGCCATTCAAGCTAACAATCCCAATGTCCTTGCTTGTTGCTCCACTATCGTCTTCGCCCGTCTAGGCCTGGCAGAAACTTCAAAAGGAGCGGACCGTTGGGGCCAACAAGTTATTCGTGTCCTGAGATGTGAACCATAGACTGCACACAGCGTCCCAGGATAAGAGTGGGGGTAGCGGCTAAGTTTGGCCCTCTTCGCGGTACTATCAGATGCTATTTGGTCCAGGAAGACAAAGAAAGTCTCGCGAGAAAACTTGTCTTTGCCGACGTTATGGCACACCTTTACACCTGGTGGTATGCAAAGATTTATATAGAAAACTGATAGGGGGCGCTGTGACGAAGCCACCGTGCCTTCATCTTGGCACTCCCCCACTGTTGTAAAAAATATTTTGTATTAATGTCTACATTCGTTTTTGCCACATTTATTCGATTAAGACATCTTAATGCATACGAGATATGCATTAGAGATAAACATACAAATACACAAAAAAATATATAAAGCATATTTCCTTAAAGTATAATTTTGAGATCACTAATGTTCCTGTCCCCACTACAACAACAAAAAATACTTAGATACATAGAATTTTGTCCTTGAAACATTTCATTGAAATACTGTAGAATAACATTAATTCCTATGATTTGATGAGTTTTAGTCACATGAACAGGGACGCAGATGTAGTTGAACGGTACAGTGAAATTCTTAAGCTCTGAGCTATAACAGTGTAGGTCAAAAAGGGAAGTGAATGAAACAGCAATACAAATAATAATAATATATACATATTTACAAGTGTAACAATTATAAATGTCCATTGGAGGGTGAGAGCAGGGTAATGGTCCGTTGAGGGAGCAGTGAGGACCCTTCAGGGACAAGCCACATTTCTATGGTTAAACTAATTTATTCAGCCTCCTGAAGTTGAAGAGTTGCTGTTCTGCCTTCTTCACTACAAGGTCCGTGTGTTTTGACCATTTCAGCTCCTCTGAGATGTGTACGCCAAGGAACTTTATCTTTTTTACCATCTCCATGGCGGCCCCGTTGACAAGGATGGGGCCCAGCCTGGTCCCCCCCTGAAGTCCACAATCGACAATCCTTTGTTTTGCTGACTTTGAGGGAGAGGTTGTTTACCTGGCACCATGCCATCAGAGTGCCTACCTCCTCTCTGTAGGCCATCTTGTCGTTGTTGGTAATCAGACCTACTATTGTCATGTCGGCAGCGAACTTGATAATGGAGTTGGAACTGTGTGAGGCAACACAGTCGTGGGTATACAGGGAGTACAGGAGGGGACTGAAAACGTATCCTTGTGGGGCCCCGTGTTGAGAATCAGTGTTGGGGAGGTAATGTTAACAACTTTCACCAACTGGGGATGGCCCGTCAGGAAGTCCAGGACCCAGTTGCATATGGAGGAGTTCAGTTCCAGGGCTGTGAGCTTAGAGGGCACTATGGTATCAAAGGCTAAGCTGTAGTCAATTAACAGTGTCCTCACATATGCATTCCTTTTGTCCAGGTTGGTACGGGGAATGTGCAGTGCAATTGCGTCGTCTGTGGATCTGTTGAGGGGTAGGCGAAATGGAGAGGGTTGAGTGTCCTGAGGAGGGGATGTTATCGATCTTTGACTAGCCTCTTGAAGCACTTTATGATGAGTGCTAAGGGTCAGTAGTCATTCAGCTCAGTTACTTTCCCCTTCTTGGGCACATGGATGATAGTGGACATCTTGAAGCAGATGGAAATAATGGCCTGAGGTAGAGAGAGATTGCACATTTCCGAAAACACAACAGATAGCTGGTTTGCACATGCTCTGAGGGCGTGGTTAGGGATGCTGTTGGGGCCGGCAGCCTTGCGAGAGTTAACATGCTTGCATGACTTGCACACATCCTCCGTGGAGAATGTTAGTCCTTAGTCCTTGTTGTCCTCGGGGGCTCTCCTCGTTAGAGTCATTATGCTCAAACTGTGAGAAAAAGGTGTTTCGCTCGTCCGGTAGGGGGACGTTGGTGTCCATGACATGACTGGCTTTCTTTTTGTAATCAGTGGTTGTTAGAAGCCCCTGCCACTTAAGTCTTGTGTCTGACCTGCTGAATTGCTCCTCCACTTTGTCCTGCCATCTTGATCGATCTTCGTAGGCCATATTTGTACTGTTTAACCAGGACTGCTCCGACTGGGGAGTGCCAATATGTCCGACCAGTGACTTCAAAGCATCTCAATCACCAATACATAGCATCAGTCATCCAGGGTTTAAATACATCTTTGGTGGCATCATAGTCCTAAGGATGTAAACGTTTGCTATATAAACTGCTTTTAAAGGCAATTATTAGGATAGGATGGTGTTTCACCAGGGAACTCTCCCATGAAATCTAAATTAGATCTTTTCCATCAAGACCAAGGGCTGGTGGATAAGGTGGGGGAGGCAGAAGAGTAATTTAGTCAGTCACACAAGCAGGCTTTCATTCACCTCTAGTGGCAGTGTACAGTTTAGGTAACAGTACAAATGGGCCTTAGTTTAAAAATATACAAATGTGCCTTAGTTTAAAAATATACAAATGTGCATATTAATGAAGGCTAAAGCAAACAAATGATTAGAATACTTATCATATTGAATGAAAACATGGCAAAAAAAAATGTAACAATTTTTTCTGCAGTTATGTATCACACATAAATAGCATAAAACTGCAGAGACAAGCTAGTAGGAGGTGCTACCAGAGTAGGGTCACCCTACTGACAACTTACTGATTTACTTGCAAATTCTTTGCAGAACCGCAAATCAACAGACTGCATCCAACCTGTTCTGTCCTGTGCCATTTGTTCAAGGTGTTGCCATGACAGTCATACTTCATTTCTTGCCTGGACAAGAATAACCTTTTTACCCTCCTGGCTTACTGTGTGGAATTAGAGTGCATTCTGATAAGAATCCCACCAGCCCCATATAATAGACTACATTATAAGTATATGAATGTTTCGGCCCCACGGTTTGACCACTGTAGGATTTGATTCTTATAAAATGTACAGTGCCCTTCGGAAAGTATTCAGAACAGTTGTCTTTTTCCACATGTTACATTACAGCCTTATTCTAAAATGGATTAAATAAAAAGAAGGTAGCCTGTCACAATCCCTACTGTGAAGCATGGTGGTGGCAGCATCATGCTGTGGGGAGGTTTTTCAGGGGCAGGGACGGGGAGACTAGTCTGGATCCAGGCAAAATGAACGTAGCAAAGTACAGAGAGATCCTTGATGAAAACCTGCTCCAGAGCACTCAGGACCTCAGACTGGGTTGAAGGTTCACCTTCAAACAGGACAACGACCCTAAGCACACAGCCAAGACAATGCTAAACAATGTTACATTTCGTGTCTCATAGCAAAGGGTCTCATTACTTATGTAAATAAGGTATCTGTTTTTTAAATTGTAATAAGTTAGCAAACATTTCTAAAACCCTGTTTTTGCTTTGTCATTATGGGGTATTGTGTGTAGATTGAGGTTTTTTATTTATTTAATACATTTTAGAATAAGGCTTTAACGTAACAAAATGTGGAAAAAGTTAAGGGGTCTAAATAATTTCCGAAGGCACTGTATACAGACAGACACACAGACAATCATCAAAACCCACAACTCTGGGTTGTATTCATTAGGCACCAAGCAGAAGAAAACTGATTGAAAGAGGGAGTTCCAAAACATTTTCCGTTGGTTGTTCTAATGAATACGACACTGAAAGCACTGTATTTAAATTAAATGATTCCACACACACACACACAAAGGTCATCCATTACATTTTTTAGCTTTAATTGCAGGTCCTTCAGGAAGTCACTGGCCTCCACATTCAGCTGGGGACAGGAAGTGTCCTTAATACATCCATTTACATAGCAGGAATTTGTGTATTTTGTGAAGAATACGTAAAATAACAAATAACTAAATAGATGCAGTTTACAGGCTGCAAATATTGTGCAACACCATATGTTAGGGGAACCTGAAGTTAGTTTCCCCTGACCAGGAAAAAAGTTTGTGACCTTATAGCCTTTAGCTATTATTATTATTATATGACTTCTTGCCACAAGATTCACCACCAGCTTTCAGGATCAGAGAAGACTGTTTGGGGTATATTAACTTCCTGTGTTTGATACTCAGACTTCTTTACCCCTCTCCTGTGTAGCCTATTTAAGAACACAATAATTGTTGGCACAAATACTATTCACACAACATTTATTGGCAGACAATGTACTCTTATGTAGCCCATAGTTTAAGTGGAACATTCAAAGAGGTTGGGTAGGAATATGATGAATGTAAATGGGATGTATGCCAGTACCCTGGCCTTGTGCCACATACAACATTTCTCTCACCCAATACTAGTGATGAAATGTAATTGGATGTCAGGCTCAAGCCCCTCAGACAGTTAAGCACACAGTACGTGGGCCTGCTGACTGAGGTAGACTGGATTAGTGCAACGATTGTCTGAACAGCCATTGTACTGAAAAACACTGGCTTCCTCCCAAACCTGCAGGACACACAGATAAACACAAGCATAGAAATAGAATCAGAAGATGTTCATCGACTTGAATAGGGATTCCCATTCTAGTGAATATTTCTGAACAAAACAACATTTCTGTGTTTAGGCTTTGGGAATCTACTCTAACTTTTAGTGGTGGGCATCAATATTGATAATTTGATATCGATAGGAGCAGGGCATATCGTGATATCAGATTATCCTTCCTATTAACCTACACATAAAAAAGCCTAGACTGTTCCTGCTTGCAATAAACCTCTCACAGACCTCACAGCAACCAGTCTTTGCAGAGAGACTATCCACACAGAGTTAAGAGAAGGCATAATCTGATCCAAACGTGAATGGATTTACCTGTCAGAGAGCTGGCTACTAATGAACGATCCAACCAGAACTCCTAGAAGATCAAGGTGGAAAACGGGACCTTTCATGCATTATCACACACCCACTGTGGTGAAGGGACAATTTGGATAAATAAAAAATGGTACGCTTTAGCCCCATGCTATCTGATGGGACAAGCTACAATTTAGCGTTCTGTCACATGCAAGTAAATGAAAGATGTTAAATGGTTTGAAATGCATTTTGAGCTGGAGAACCCATTTAACTGCTTTTAGTTGCTTATGTTCACCAGTATGGCTCCTATAACTTAGAAATGCCTCATGAGCTTAGTTGAACAGTCTCATCAGAGCCCAAAATATAAGCTTGTTTTACTCCTTGGTTTGTAAACAATGTAATTGTAAACAGTGTATAGCCTCAAAACATGGTGAAGACTCAACAAAATTATAGTTATGGCATCTATAGCTTTGTCTAGGAATTTGAGAGTGGGTACATTTCTACAGCCCCATCCTTCAGCTGTTTACCAAAACAGCTTTGTTGCAATGTGGGCGCTTCTACTGCAGGTTGCCCCTTTACATCTAAAATATAAAGTGGTATTTATACATTTCTTAGTATATTAACACAATATAGTTAAGGTTTAACTCCTATTTTAAAGGGATAGGAAGTTTTGGATGTGCATTTGGCCAATGACAAGTTTTCCACATTTAACCCACCCACTTGTGAAAATCTAAATATCAAGTTGTTTTTTGGTTTATTTGCAAACAACAAAAAAGGAGGAAAAAAATAAGCAATTTCAAATTTTATTCAGAAAACAATTGGCCAAAATGTACAAGGACCTCTACGCTTGATGGTTCCGGGTGGAGTGGATTGATCCGTTTCCCATTTGTCAGATTTTTTTCTCCATGTATTTTGGGTACAACCAGTAGCTTAAATGGTTGAATGTGGCTTGAATCCCCTCCTGAAAAAAATACAAAATAACTTGAAATCGCGCTTATGGTTAATGGCCTACTGAGTACATGTTGTACACGAAGGACATGGTCGACATGAAGTGTGTAGGCTGCACCAGGGCTGCGTTTCAAACAGGTCAAAGACACACCCTCCTCCACTTACCCTCGCCTTACGCCCTTGGGGGAAGCCAAGCAAGGGAAGTCGGCAACGTAAGACCCTCAGCCCTCCTGCTGAGTTTGCGTGTACAACTGTTCACTCCGGGGCCTGAAACGCCCCATAATTCAATTTGTGATGATTGTACAGCTGCTATGAAAAGTCAGCCAAAACTTTAAATCAACATCAATATGGAGAAGTCAACATACAAGTGTAAATAAAAGCAGATGTAAATAAGTTAGAAAATGTGCTACTAATGCACGAAGGCAAACGCGTATCACAAAATTGTTTGGTTAGCTTCTGGAAACGTTAGCTAGCACATACAACTTCCCCTAACATCACACTTACACACTAATTTTCGATGTAACTGATATCGTCAGATGGATAGCATTCGATGTCTGCGGATGAGTTGTCTTCTAGCCAAGATATTAAATCATAATTGACTGTAGCGCATATAAAGCACACAGCTACCGGTGGTTCCATGATGACTGAAAACAACCATGGGACGAACGAGTGACATTTCTGGGCAAGGGCGGTCCATTTAAAATGAATTATTTCTTCCTTTGCCCTGTAAGTGTCAGCTCATCATAGGTCATAACCCCGTTGTCTACTTAATTTGAGGGTGTCTCTGTTTGGAATGCTGCCGACAGTCATTCAGTGCTGATTCAAGCGTCTGCGGAGCACCGAGTTACGTAAAAAGAAATCTCGCAAATGTGCAGGAATCTCTATTTTTTGCCACCTCAAAATCAAGTTAGTGGAGAAAAAAAAATATCTGTGTAAAGCCACCGTGGTAAAGTCTCCAAATTGCAACAGAATTCCATTATGTATCCTGAAATATTTATCAACCTAGGCCAACAGACCCATTCATTTTACACTAAATTAAATATTGATTTTATTATACCTACACATGTTGGGGTAACATTTTTATTACTATTTCTGTCTTTCCTATGCACCCGCGGTAACAATCATATTTTTCCATCAATATGCAAATATAGCCGTTGCCCGTCTCACAAGCCTACAGCACTGGTAGTCATTGCCTAGCATATTTTTTATTTATATATATATTTTTTTAGCGTATTTTTTTAACCTTTATTTAACTCTTTTTACCTTTATCTAAGTCGGTTAAGAACAAATTCTTATTTTCAATGACTGCCTAGGAACAGTGGGTTAACTGCCTGTTCAGGGGCAGAACGACAGATTTGTCAGCTCGGGATTTGAACTTGCAACCTTCCGGTTACTAGTCCAATGCTCTAACCACTAGGCTACCCTGCCACCCCATATTGGCAGCTCGCCCAGGGGTCCTTGCCCAGGGGCTCCTTTCCATTAAAGTTTGAGAACTCCTGATCTAGGCCTATCCATCTACCAATTGTATTCTTATTATACTCCTCCACAATATCTTGAACTTGACTCAAAACATGTTTTAGGAGGGTGAAAATCATTTTATTAGAAATTGGTATTACAAAAAAAGCATTAAATACACATTAACATGAGTAAATTTACATGCACAATAATTAGATATTAAAGGGATTCTCTCATCTTAAAAATGGCTTTAGGTCAAAATTAAAGATTACACCAATAAAAACACCTGCTTTTCAGAGCAATCTTCAGAATTATTAGGACTTGTAAACAATTTCATTGACATTCCAGCATCTGATTTGTGCATGTGCCAGCAGCGCAACCCTTCCTCTATAATGCGCGAGTGAAGTGAGTTCGGAAAAACGGAAAATATTCAATCTTCAAAATAGTTCACATACACACTTTATACTGTATGTCCGAACTCGGGCTTCACAAAAAACATGGTTACTGTGGTTACCCGATTTCAGATGTGTCAATCTACACAGGATTATTAGGGAAATCGTTCTTGCAAAGCATGTAGGCCTAAACGTTTTAAAACAAACTATTATATTAAATCTAGCTATCCACAATAATCGTAGTATTGGGTGCATGTAACCGTGCTCAATAATTGTGAGTTACGTTTCTAGACTCTTGGAACTGCTCAGTAACCATTGCCTCTTAGGCTATTTATTTTGAAAGGTCTGTGTCCAGGTTAAATGTAAACAAACACACATTTTACCTCTGCGCCGACATGTGTTGTACTGTTAATCTCTGTGATGGATTTACCATTGATGACCATACAGAACCTTGAGCAACTTCATGAAACCCGTTCCTGTCGGAGAGGTCATCGTTATGGCGCACCTTTGTGACCTCATCAGCCTCGTCCTCGGATGACTCCTGAGTAAGGTCCACAGTGACTACTTCCTTTGACACGGCTCTGGTGGTTGCAGTCACACTACTAGCACTATAGGCCTCTGTTGGAGAGAGATGAGGTTGATGCAAAACCGAGTTGAGACAGCTATTATCTCAACTCTGAATCTATGATCTCTGTTCATAGTCTCACCCATCTTCTCCAATGGTGCCGATAGCTGTGTTGTCCTGCTCACGCCATCTATAACAAACCTCCAAGAGCCGTCAGCCAGGTATTCTACCTCTGTATTGTCCTGAAAGCCCTCCAACGCCAGGATCACCGTCAGTAGCCTGCATATACAGTTGAAGTCGGAAGTTTACAGAAACTCTTTTTAATGACTCCAACGTAAGTGTTTCAACCACTCCACACATTTCTTGTTAACAAACTATAGTTTTGGCAAGTCAGTTAGGACATCTACTTTGTAAATGACAAGTAATTTTTCCAACAATTGTTTACACAGATGTCACTATCACAATTACATTGGGTCAGAAGTTTACCTACAGTCGTGGCCAAAGGTTTTGAGAATGACACAAATTCAGTGTCTTTAGATATTTTTGTCAGATGTTACTATGGAATACCGAAGTATAATTACAAGCATTTCATAAGTGTCAAAGGCTTTTATTGACAATTACATGAAGTTGATGCAAAGAGTCAATATTTGCAGTGTTGACCCTTCTTTTTCAAGACCTTTGCAATCTGCCCTGGCATGCTGTCAATTAACTTCTGGGCCACATCCTGACTGATGGCAGCCCATTCTTGCATAATCGATGCTTGTAGTTTGTCTGAATTTGTGGGTTTTTGTGTGTCCACCCGCCTCTTGAGGATTGACCACAAGTTCTCAATGGGTTTAAGGTCTGGGGATTTTCCTGGCCATGGACCCAAATAATCGATGTTTTGTTCCCCGAGCCACTTAGTTATCATTCTGCCTTATGGCAAGGTGCTCCATCATACTGGAAAAGGCACTGTTCGTCACAAAACTGTTCCTGGATGGTTGGGAGAAGTTGCTCTCGGAGGATGTGTTGGTACCATTCTTTATTCATGGCTGTGTTCTTAGGCAAAATTGTGAGTGAGCCCACTCCCTTGGCTGAGAAGCAACCCCACACATGAATGGTCTCAGGATGCTTTACTGTTGGCATGACACAGGACTGATGGTAGCGCTCACCTCGTCTTCTCCGGACAAGCTTTTTTCCGGATGCCCCAAACAATCTAAAAGGGGATTTATCAGAGAAAATGACTTTACCCCAGTCCTCAGCAGTCCAATCCCTGTACCTTTTGTAGAATATCAGTCTGTCCCCGATGTTTTTCCTGGAGAGACGTGGCTTCTTCGCTGCCCTTCTTGACACCAGGCCATCCTCCAAAAGTCTTCGCCTCACTGTGCGTGCAGATGCACTCACACCTGCCTGCTGCCATTCCTGAGCAAGCTCTGTACTGGTGGTGCCCCGATCCCGCAGCTGAATCAACTTCAGGAGACGGTCCTGGCGCTTGCTGGACTTTCTTGGCCGCCCTGAAGCCTTCTTCACAACAATTGAACCGCTCTCCTTGAAGGTCTTGATGATCCGATAAATGGTGGATTTAGGTGCAATCTTACTGGCAGCAATATCCTTGCATGTGAAGCCCTTTTTGTGCAAAGCAATTATGACGGCACGCGTTACCTTGCAAGGTAACCATGGATGATAGGAAGAAAAATGATTCCAAGCACCACCCTCCTTTTGAAGCTTCCAGTCTTATTTGAACTCAATCAGCATGACAGAGTGATCTCCAGCCTTGTCAACACCTGTGTTAATGAAAGAATCACTGACATGATATCAGCTGGTCCTTTTGTGGCAGGGCTGAAATGCAGTGGAAATGTTTTTTGGAGATTCAGTTAATTTGCATGGTAAAGAGTGACTTTGCAATGAATTGCAATTCATCTGATCATTCTTCATAACATTCTAGAGTATATGCAAATTGCCATCATGCAAACTGAGGCAGCAGACTTGTGAAAATTAATATTTGTGTCATTCTCAAAACATTTGGCCATGACTGTACACTAAGTTGATAGTGCCTTTAAACAGCTTGGAAAACTAAAAAAAAAATGACTTTAGAAGCCTCTGATAGGCTCATTGACATAATTTCAGTAAATTGGAGGTGCACCTGTAGATGTATTTCAAGGCCTACCTTCAAACTCACTGCCTCTTTGCTTGACATCATGGTTAATCTAAAGAACATCTGCCAAGACCTCAAATAAAATTGTAGACCTCCACAAGTCTGGTTCATCCTTGGGATACAATTCCAAAAACCTGACGGTACCACGTTCATCAGTACAAACAATAGTATGCAAGTATAAACAACATGGGACCACGCAGCCGCCATACCGCTCAGGAAGGAGACGCGTTCCTTCTCCTATAAATAAACGTACTTTGGTGAGAAAAGTGCAAATCAACGGGGACAAAGATCGTAATTTTTGGAGAAATGTCCTCTCGTCTTATGAAACAAAAATAGAACTGTTTGGCCAAAATGACCATCATAAGGTCTGGAGGAAAAAGGGGGAGGCTTGCAATCCAAAGAATACCATCCCAACGGTGAAGCACGGGGGTGGCAACATTATGTTGTAGGGGTGCTTTGTTGCAGGAGGGTCTGGTGCACTTCACAAAATAGATGACATTATGAGGAAAGAAGGGAAATTATGTGGATAAATTGAAGCAACATCTTAAGACATCAGTCAGGAAGATAAAGCTTGGTCGCAAATGGGTCTTCCAAATGGACAATGACCAAGCAAAATTGTGGCAAAATGGTTTAAGGACAACAAAGTCAAGGTATTGGAGTGGCCATCACAAAGCCCTGACCTCAATCCTACAGAAACTGTGTGGCCAGAACTGAAAAAGCATGCGTGAGCAAGGAGGCCTACAAACCTGACTCAGTTTCACCAGCTCTGTCAGGAGGAATGGGCCAAAATTCACAACTTATTGTGGGAAGCTTTTGGAAGGCTACCATAAACATTTGACCCAAGTTAAACAATTTAAATGCAATTCTACCAAATACTAATTGTGTATGTATGTGTGACCTACTTGGGAATGTGATGAAAGAAATAAAAGCTGAAATAAATCACTACTATTATTCGGACATTTCTCATTGTTAAAATAAAGTGGTGATCCTGACTGACCTAAGACAGGGATTTTTGTCAGGAATTTTTAAAAACTGAGTTTAAATGCATTGGTGCATGTAAACTTCCGACTTCAACTGTAGCATCACACCACACTTCATTATCATAAATGTAGGTGATGCAGACTTTTGGCCAAGTCTCCGTTCATACGAGTATCTACAGGCCATTATAATACAGTGTACCACAACTGGTGGCGGATTTACATCCTACAATTTGACAGATTTCTACAATTTAGGCTCAAAAGAAGCATTTTTTCCGTGACCGTGGGATAGACAACTATAGATTTGACTTTTTTGTATGAAAGGGAGGGAGATGCAGAATAGAGGTGGGGCTGGGATTTGTACTTAAACTGGAGTGGTGTATACCGCTATGTGCATCCTTAAAAATTGTGGGTAACATTGGTTCATGGTAGGCCCATCAAATAATTTAATTTAACATGGAAACCAACAAGTACCATGGACCCATGGAAAATTGGCATTGCATTGAGTTTAGTTAATCATATTCAATAATTGACTGTCCGTGGGTACAGCTAGAGAGAGGCACATACAGTTTACTTTGTTCTGTCAATACAATAATAATGCTATGATAATGAAACCACAGATTACATCAATCACCATAGAGACCAGATAGTCATACAGAGATGCCAAAGGGCATGGTGCCGGTATTTAAATATATGATACACCATTACCCATCGATAGTTAGCTGGCTGTACGGAACTAGCTCGTGACACACTGGGCAGGTCCAGGTGGGCCTCTTCTCATTCATCTGCAGGTAGAGCGTCCCGTCGAAGCATTGGAGGTGGCCGCACTTACGCCCCCTGCAGGGCACTGACAGACGCATCTTCCCCAGCTTGGAAACAGAGGAGAACAGAGGTGTATTAATTCTACCAAACAGTTGCAAAACTAAAATGTAAGTTTATAGTGGACAAATGTAGGTAGGTTACGTTTGCTTCTGTTTAAGAAACATTTTGCAACAGAATCGACGGAATGAATACACCCCTGGGCAGAACTTTGTGGAACGTTCAGATAGAAATATGGTGTGTAGAACACACACCTCTGACAGTACAAGAAGCAACCATGTCAGCTCTATTCATGACACTTCTATCTGCAGTGTTCCACAACTTTTGCCTATAGAACGTGGCTCATGGTTGAAGATGACCCTGAACACCAATGTACTGCAGGATCAGATTACCCAACCTACTGCAGGATTACCCAACCCCAACCTACTGCAGGATTACTCAACCCCAACCTACTGCAGGATTACCCAACCCCAACCTACTGCAGGATCACATTACCCAACCTACTGCAGGATTACCCAACCCCAACCTACTGCAGGATCACATTACCCAACCTACTGCAGGATTACCCAACCCCAACCTACTGCAGGATCACATTACCCAACCTACTGCAGGATCACATTACCCAACCCGAACCTACTGCAGAATCAGATTACCCAACCCCAACCTACTGCAGGATCACATTACCCAACCTACTGCAGGATCACATTACCCAACCTACCAGGATCACATTACCCAACCTACTGCAGGATCAGGATCACATTACCCAACCCTGCAGGATCACCCCAACCTACTGCAGGATCACATTACCCAACCCCAACCTACTGCAGGATCACATTACCCAACCTACTGCAGGATTACCCAACCTACCAGGATCACATTACCCAACCTACTGCAGGATCAGATTACCCCAACCCCAACCTACTGCAGGATCACATTACCCAACCTACTGCAGGATCACATTACCCAACCCCAACCTACTGCAGGATCAGATTACCCAACCCCAACCTACTGCAGGATCAGATTACCCAACCCCAACCTACTGCAGGATCAGATTACCCAACCCCAACCTACTGCAGGATCAGATTACCCAACCCCAACCTACTGCAGGATCAGATTACCCAACCCCAACCTACTGCAGGATCAGATTACCCCAACCTACTGCAGGATCAGATTACCCAACCCCAACCTACTGCAGGATCAGATTACCCAACCCCAACCTACTGCAGGATCAGATTACCCAACCCCAACCTACTGCAGGATCAGATTACCCAACCCCAACCTACTGCAGGATCAGATTACCAACCTACTGCAGGATCAGATTACCCAACCCCAACCTACTGCAGGATCAGATTATCCCAACCCCAACCTACTGCAGGGACTGCAGGATCAGATTACCCAACCCCAACCTACTGCAGGATCAGATTACCCAACCCCAACCTACTGCAGGATCAGATTACCCAACCCCAACCTACTGCAGGATCAGATTATCCAACCCCAACACCAATCTACTGCAGGATCAGTTGATCCAACCCCAAAACCAATATACTGCAGGATCACTTGATCCAACCCCAAAACAAATCTACTGCAGGATCTGATTATCCAACCCCAAAACCAATCTACTGCAGGATCAGTTGATCCAACCCCAAAACCAATCTACTGCAGGATCAGTTGATCCAACCCCAAAACCAATCTACTGCAGGATCAGTTGATCCAACCCCAAAACCAATCTACTGCAGGATCAGATTATCCAACCCCAAAACCAATCTACTGCAGGATCAGGATTACCCAACCCCAAAACCAATCTACTGCAGGATCAGTTGATCCAACCCCAAAACCAATCTACCAGGAAAACCAACCTCTACAGGATCAGTTGATCCAACCCCAAAACCCCCAGTTGATCCAACCCCAAAACCAATCTAAAACCCCAATCTACTGCAGGATCAGTTATCTACTGCAGGAACCCCAAAACTCAGGATCAGTTGACCCCAACCTACTGCAGGATCAATCCAACCAATCTACTGCAGGATCAGTTGATCCAACCCCAAAACCAATTACTGCAGGATCAGTTGATCCAACCCCAAAACCCTACTGCAGGATCAGTTGATCCAACCCCAAAACCAACCTACTGCAGGATCAGGATCAGGATCAGTTGATCCAACCCCAAAACCAATCTACTGCAGGATCAGTTGATCCAACCCCAAAACCAATCTACTGCAGGATCAGTTGATCCAACCCCAAAACCAATCTACTGCAGGATCAGATTATCCAACCCCAAAACCAATCTACTGCAGGATCAGTTGATCCAACCCCAAAACCAATCTACTGCAGGATCAGATGATCAACCCCAAAACCAATCTACTGCAGGATCAGTTGATCCAACCCCAAAACCAATCTACTGCAGGATCAGATTGCAGGATCCAACCCCAAAACCAATCTACTGCAGGATCAGTTGATCCAACCCCAAAACCAATCTACCAATCCCCAAAAACCAATCTACTGCAGGATCAGATTATCCAACCCCAAAACCAATCTACTGCAGGATCAGTTGATCCAACCCCAAAACCAATCTACTGCAGGATCAGTTGATCCAACCCCAAAACCAATCTACTGCAGGATCAGATTATCCAACCCCAAAACCAATCTACTGCAGGATCAGATTATCCAACCCCAAAACCAATCTACTGCAGGATCAGATTACCCAACCCCAAAACCAATCTACTGCAGGATCAGTTGATCCAACCCCAAAACCAATCTACTGCAGGATCAGTTGATCCAACCCCAAAACCAATCTACTGCAGGATCAGATTATCCAACCCCAAGCCTAACCGTGACCATTAGAGCAGTGTTTCGTAATTCTGTTCCTAGGTACCCAAATGGGTGCACATGTGTGTAGTGCTAGGGCAAAAAAAAACCTGATTCCACTAATCAAAGGCTTGATGATAAATTGATTAGTGAATCAGGGCAAAAAAGATTGATACATTTAATGCATTAAATGGATTGGACAGTCATAATCAACTTCCTGTCAGTCAGTTCAATTTCTGTTTCAGTCTGCTGAAGGAATTGTTGCCCTTTGCAGCTGAGGGATAAGTGGCAAACTCTTACCGGACATATAAGGGACACCTGTAGTCCTGTTGTGGTCACCTCACATTCTGGGTCGAAACGCAGCTTCTCTTGGACTACAAATACCAGAGAGCATCAACTCAAACTGGGTGCTAATACACAATATGTCAGTGGTCTTTTTGCACTGTATGTGTGTGCAATAAAGGCAAAAATAGTGTGTGCGCTTCTGTGTGTGTTGCCATACTCACTGCGCTGTCTGCAGAATGTCAGACTCTCCACTGATTGGCTCTTCAGTTGACTGAGGAGGTCTGAGGGAGACAGCACCTTCACCAGGTACACAGCCACAGAATACCTCTACATAAACACACACACGCTAGATCTTACCTAGGGCAATTCAAGACAACACTCCTTATGCATAGAATACAGAATTGAAAACAAAATCATTAAAATAATGAAAAGTAAAGAAGGAAGACTACTTACTTTGCTACATCTCTTCCACCAGATGCATAAACGAAATGAGGGGAGGAGGCTGAGAGAAACTGTTGGGGTTATGTTGATGGGTGTACAGTGTCTGTGAATTTCCTGTCCCAGCGCATCGGAAGGACAGTGAAGAATGATTGGTGAAGAGACAACATTCTCAGTTTAACATTTAACAGCTTTTGGTGCTTACCGGTAAGGGTATGTGTTTCTGATTAACTTTGATGGACAGGCATGGTGGGTATCGATCCTCCTCGTACCCAAGACTCTCTGTGAAGCAGAATCTGAAAGAGGTCAGAGATCAGTTATGCCAGCCTTTGGCATAACGGACAGAAGTGGCGACATCATCAGAACTGATGAGCAGGTACAGAAGCTCTTGGTTAGTGGTTAGAGAATGTCGTACTCCAGTTCTTTCTAGTGATGACCGGCAGGCTCCTACAGGCTCCATCCTACTCACCTGAGAACTACCTGGACACTCTGCACACCTGGTTGCAGCTCCCTGTGGATACATACACATATCTCAGAATGAGTGTGCTGGTAGTAGTTTTGTAAACATAAACAATATTATGGTGAGTTTGAATTCTGTGGGTGCATTTGTAAATTCCCTCTGTCTATGTACTCTCGTCTGAGTGTGCCAGAGCACAGGATAACTGATTAATTTACGAACACTCTATACTCGTGATCGTTGAATATTGCCGTGTCAGTAAACTTTGGCAAAAAAGCGTAATTAAATTGTGGCCAGCAGCACAATTACAGTCACCAACGCTCTGGATAACCTGAAAACAGCCTAACCAGCTCTGCTGGGGCAAGAAAAATGGTCAGAGTCAGATGTTTTCGCATTTGTGTCTGGTAGAAGCAAGCAAGCAAGCCAACTTTAATCAGGTAGCTTAGGTGCCGTTGTCAGAATGCTCGAATCAACCCTGCTCCTCGGCCAGAGTGTCCAGTGTGTTCTCTGAACACTCAGAAAGCAAAACGCTCTGAATTTATGAACAGACAATCTGACAAAGCTCTGAATTTACAAATGTCCAGAGCACACTGAGCTCACAGTGGCACTCCAGAGTGAATTTACAAATGCACCCTGTGTAGTAAGAAAATGTGCTGACTTGCAGTTTCTGTTCTGCTCCACTTGCTTTGGCGTTAGCATGAGGTTGAACTCCTGGTTTTGCATGTCGGAAAAGAAAGAGCCCACTGGATGGACACACAGGGAGAATCTCAATTGCATACTCCTCGCCTCCATCGCAAAACCCATTGCATGTGAAAAAGTCAGACGTAGGGACGTCCCTCTGACTTTCTCAAAACCCATTGGCGAAGGCGTGGAGAGATGAGGCGAGGAGTATGCCATTTAGATTCTCCAACAGACAACATCAGTGGGAGAAGAGAAGCTGTCATGTCAAACAATCACAAACCTCAATCCAGCCCCAAGATTATATTATAAATATTCAAGTTTTACTAAGGACACGATAAGGTCAACCTACCCAGTTGTGTGGGGGGTAGGACTGTCCCCAGGGCTTGGTAGAAGGGAAGGGGTACCATCTGGAACAATCTAGGGTTGTGTGTCAGACTGTTTGTGTGCTGTGTAGGGTCGTGCGTCAGACTGTTTATGTGCTGTGTGGGGTTGTGTGATGTCTCCACCACAGTCTGCTCCTCCTGGTGGCTTCCTGGAGTCGTCTAGTTGGCATGAGATTGTCAGAAAATATCAAATCAATACACTGCCAGCAACACAATTTTGAGACCGGCAGACTATAAAACAGCAGTATTCCCGTTTCTCCCAAGGTGAGAGAAAAACAGGACTTCCTGATCTATATTGGGGGAAAATTCCATGTCTGACTCACCTGGATGCTGCCAGGAACTATCTGGTCGGAGTAGCGTTCCTGGTAGAGCTGGCGCACGACTGTGAGCAGTTGGGGATTGCACTGGGTCTGTATAACCCCCACAGCCCTCACCAGCAGATTGGACTTCAGCCCAGTCTTGGTCTGTCCCATGGCAGCCATTAGAGAACGTAATTCTGTGACACGGAGATGCGCCAACAACCTCTACAGGAGAGACACGGGCACTAAATGAAACTGATTCTACTGATCACAAGGTGACTCTTAAACACTGCAGAACAGAGCACCACATTGCATTCTATTAATGTCAGTATCCCTGAAAGGTGTGTTTGTTGACTTGTTGTCAATCAAGCAGCCAAATGCCTTGTTCAAAATAACTTAGAACTCAGAAACACCAACTTCTGAGTGTTCAAGACAGCTTTGGGAACACTCACCCCCCACAAAAAAAAAATTAAAAATAAAGAGCTTCGACTGGGGGAAAAAAAATCGTTTAACGGTCATCAAACTCGGAATTCCAAGTGGGAAACTCAGGCCACATTCACGTGGTAGTCGGAACGAGGAAACTCTGAAATGTGACTTGCTAACTCCGCTTCATATGAATCCACAGCCGTAGTCTGATTAATCAGGCTGTAATACACAATTCATTGATATATGCAGCCTGAAAATACCAAAATCGTGTAAATGTTTCTTACAAGTCAGAATGTTGAAAACAATTACATTTAAAAATGTACTCTACATGTATGTGGGGTTTGTCCTTCTGCTGCTCTAAATTTAAGACTATGTAGGCATTTGGTTATGTTCGGCTGAGAACTCATTTTACATTCGATATTCGGATTTCAATTTAAAAGAACATAGGTGTGGATTGTTCTCCATCCTCTCTTGATTCAGAATATACTATGTCCATTATCTAGGCATGCTTGGTTCAATAGATATTGACGAAAGAACCAAATATCCAGTATAAAACTAATTTTACCTTGTTACCTAACCATATACCTACATCGCTCTAAAAAGTCTGGTCAACAATACTTTCCTGTGGATATTTTTGTCTCAAATTTTAATCAGTAGGAGGACAAACCGCACAGACAACCTGCATAGTAAGTTTAAATTTAATTTAAACATTCTGGCTTGTAAGGAACATTTACACCATTTTGCACACGTCTCAGGCTGTATATACCAATTAAGTGTATTACAGTCTGATTACTCAGACTACCATGAGCGCTGCTTGTTTATCTAGAGAATTTATTGACCGAATGCCAAATGTTACTTACAATTGCTTCTGCTATGTCCCCAGCCATCTGAAATTACTTTAAGATTAGAAGAGTGACACCGACATATCAGAAAAATTAACGGTAAATTAACACATCAGGTGCATTTGATTGATTGGCTCGCCATGTGTGTCAAGGTCCGTCGAGATGTTGGTTGTGTTCCCCTGCTCAGAAGTTGCTTGCATCAACCATCCAGGTGTTGTAAGATCTGGCAGAAGATATTGGCAGCAACGCCTGGGCAGAACAACGTGCCCGAGTCATCGCGTTGTGGGCTGCATTCTGCTGCAGAAGTTGCATGCATCAACAATGATGTGCAGTTCACTTGAGAGCCATGATTCGTTTTTCAGAGTGACTCGTTTATTTTAGTCGTTCGTTTGACCTGCTGGCATACAATGGATGAAGCACGAGTTTCCGAGTTGGATGACCGTTAAAAACGATTTTTCAAGTGGAGCTCGTTTTTTCACCTAGTTCACAGTTGTGTTGAACGCACTGAATTCGGGGTCGGAGATGTCCAATACCGCGTTCTCCGACTTCCGACACCAGAGCGTTCACGACAACTGAGAAGTCCGGAAAAAAACGAGTTGCGACTGAGAAATCGTTTTGAACGGTCATCCAACTCGGAATTCCAGCTCGGGAATTTAGGCCTCTTTCTAGTGGTCCGACAGTCCGATCTAACGATCACTGACGTCACGATTTGACCTCGTATTTGTCCGAGTTCCCAGTTGTCTTGAAAGCACCACTCGTTCCGAGTTGTGAATATAAATATATTGTTTATATTTTGAAATAATTATAGGCATGACTAATCTACTTCACTATGTATTGCCAACCCAAAGGTTGCTGCATCGAATCCCCGAGCTGACAAGGTAAACATTTGTCGTTTTTAAATGTAATCTATACTTTACCTAGGCAAGTCAGTTAAGAACTAATTCTTATTTACAATGACCGTTTGCCGTCAAGGCAGTTAACCTGCTGTTCCCCGGTAGGCCGTCATTGTAAATAAGAATTTGTTCTTTAACTGACTCGCCTAGTCAATTAAAGGTTACGTTTAAAAAATGTAATGTTAGACTGGTCAGAAAATTTGGAATATACATATTATATATAGGCTAATATAAATGTTCTGCATACACGTTAGATTTTCTGTTAAGCCCTATTAAAATAGTTAAGCTTACGTAATCAAAATAAGCATATTTTTATTTAATCATCAAGCCATTGGTGCTTGCAAAATTTAAATTACATGGTTGATTGGATCTGTAATCTCATGTCATTTCAATGTTGGAAATGTCAATGTACATGTCAATGTACACTCTGTGATTATATTAATGAATGTTCAGAATAACATATTCATGTTAAAAATGAAAAGCTTTGCTCCTTTCAGCAGCGGGTCGTTAGAAACCACTAGATGGCGCCAGGTCATTATAAACGAAGTGGCTTATTGCGCCGTAACGATTTCCATCACACACAATCTCTATAAACCATTTCATTAACCTATATTTTTGTCCACTACCCTCAGTAGACTACAGAAGACATCACATTGAAAAATATTTTTATAATTTTTATATATATCAGTGCCTTTGGAAAGTATTCAGACCCCTTGACTTTTTCAACATTTTGTTAAGTTACAGCCTTAATAAAGTGGATTAAATAAATACAAAACATCAGCAATCTACACACATTTGGAAAGGCTACACCTGGCTATATAAGGTCCCACAGTTGACAGTGCATGTCAGAGCAAAAACCAAGCTATGAGGTCGAAGGTATCGTCCATTGAGTTCCAAGACAGGATTGTGTCGAGGCACAGTTCTTGGGAAGGGTACAAAAAATATTGTTTGAAAAAACAGTTTAACATGGCGCCGGAGAAGAAGGCTGATGTTTTACGTGTCCCCAACCAATTGTGTTTTTTTGTTTGTTTATCTGCTTTGTTTGTAACTTATTTTTTTACTATTTTTGTACGTAATGTTGCCGCTACCGTCTCTTATGACCGAAAATAACTTGTGGACATCAGGACTGTGATTACTCACCACGGACTGGCAGAATTCTTTTTTCCCTTTAATGAGTCTGACGAGCCCGATGTGAATCATATACTGCTCTCCCGGGAACAGACCCAGATCCTTGTGATTTGCGTGAAGAGAAGGCGGAGAAAAAGGGTCCGGAGGGCGTGCTGCCTTCTGAGAATTCGTAGGCGATCGAATAAACCCCCACTTCCTTCCATTCTGCTAGCAAACGTGCAATCTTTGATAATTAAAATAGATGATCTACCCAGAAAATTATACTACCACCGGGACATTCAAAACTGTAAAATATTATGCTTTACTGAGTCGTGGCTGAACGACGACATTATCAACATACAGCTGGCTGGTTATACGCTGTACTGGCAGGATAGAACAGCGGTGTCTGGTAAGATAAGGGTTGACGGACTATGTGTTTTTGTAAATAACAGCTGGTGCACGATATCTAAGGAAGTTTCAAGCTATTGCTCATCTGAGAGAGTATCTCAAGATAAGCTGTAGACCACACTATCCACCAAGAGAGTTTTCATCTGTATTTTTTGTAGATGTTTTACATACCACCACAGACAGAGTCTGGCACTAAGACCACATTGAATGAGCTGTATTCCGCCATAAGCAAACAGGAAAATGCTCACCCAGAGGCGACGCTCCTAGTAGACGGGGACTTTAATGCAGGGAAACTTAAATCCGTTTTACAAAATTTCTATCAGCATGTTAAATGTGCAACCAGGGGGAAAAAACTCTTGACCACCTTTACTCCACACATAGAGATGCATACAAAGCTCTCCCTCACCCTCCATTTGGCAAATTTGACCATAATTGTAGCCTCCTGATTCCTGCTTCAAGGCAAAAAATTAAAGCAGGAAGCACCAGTGATTCAATCAACAAAAAAGTGGTCAGATGAAGCAGATGCTAAGCTACAGGACTGTTTTGCTAGCACAGACTGGAATATGTTCCGGGATTCTTACGATGGCATTGAGCAGTACACCACATCAGTTATTGGCTTCATCAATAAGTGCATCGACATCGTCGTCCCCTCAGTGACTGTACGCACATACCCCAACCAGAAGCCATAGATTACAGGCAACATCCGCACTGAGCTAAAGGCTAGAGCTGCCGCTTTCAAGGAGTGGGACTCTAACCCCGAAGCGTATAAGAAATTCTGCTATGCCCAGGACTAAGATCGAATTGTACTACGCTGGCTCTGACACTAGTTGGATGTGGCAGGGCTTGCAAACCATTACAGACTACAAAGGGAAGCACAGCCGAGAGCTGCCCAGTGACACAAGCCTACCAGACAAGCTAAACTACTTCTATGCTTGCTTCGAGGTAAATAACACTGAAACATGCATGAGAGCACCAGCTGTTCCGGAAGACTGTGTGATCACGCTCTCCGCAGCCGATGTAAGGCCTTTAAACAGGTCAACATTCACAAAGCTGCAGGGCAAGACGGATTACCAACTGACAAGTGTCTTCACAACATTTTCAACCTCTCCCTGTCTGAGTCTGTAATACCAACATGTTTTCAACAGACCACCATAGTCCCCCCTGTGCCCTAGAACACAAAGGTAACCTGCCTAAATGACTACCGACCCGTAGCACTCACGTGTGTAGCCATGAAGTGCTTTGAAAGGCTTGTCATGGCTCACATCAACACCATTATCCCAGAAACACTAGACCCACTCCAATTTGCATACCGCCCCAACAGATCCACAGATGGTGCAATCTCTATTGCACTCCACACTGCCCTTTCACACCTGGACAAAAGGAACACCTATGTGAGAATGCTATTCATTGACTACAGCTCAGCGTTCAACGCCATATTGCCCTCAAAGCTCATCAATAAGCTAAGGACCCTGGGACTAAACACTTCCCTCTACAACTGGATCCTGGACATCCTGATGGGCCGCCAACAGGTGGTAAGGATAGGTAACAACACATCCGCCATGCTGATCCTCAACACAGGGGCCCCTCAGGGCTGCGTGCTCAGTCCCCTCCTGTACAACAACCTCTCCCTCCACATGGTCAAGGCAAAGTAGATGATTGTGGACTACAGGAAAAAGAGGACAGAGCACACCCCCATTCTCATCAACGGGGCTGCAGTGGAGCAGGTTGAGAGCTTCAAGTTCCTTGGTGTCCACATCACCAACAAACTAACATGGTCAAAGCACACCTTGACAGTCGTGTAGAGGGCACGACAAAACATATTCCCCCTCAAGAGACAGAAAAGATTTGGAATGGGTCCTCAGATCCTCAAAGGGTCCTACAGCTGCACCATTGAGAGCATCCTGAATGGTTGCATCATTGCCTGGTGTGGCAACTGCTCGGCCTCCGACCGCAAGGCACTGCAGAGGGTAGTGCGAATGGCCCAGTGCATTACTGAGGCCAAGCTTCCTGCCATCCAGGACTTCTATAACAGGCAATGTTGGAGGAAGGCCCTAAAAATTGTCAGACTCCAGCCACCCTAGTCATAGACTGTTCTCTTTGCTACCGCACGGCAAGCGGTACCGGAGCGCCAAGTAAGGTCCAAGAGGCTCCTTAACAGCTTCTACCCCCAAGCCATAAGACTCCTGAACAGCTAATCAAATGGCTACCCAGACCATTTGCATTGTTCCTCCCCCTCTTTTTACATCGCTGCTACTCTCTGTTGTTATCATCTATGCATAGTCACTTTAATAACTCTACTTACATGTACATATCAGCTCAACTAACATTGACTCTGTACCGGTACCCCCCTGTATATATTCTCGCTATTGTTATTTTACTGCTGCTCTTTAATTACTTGTTACTTTTATTTCTTATTCTTATACATATTTTTTTTAACTGCACTGTTGGTTAGGGGCTCATAAGTAAGCATTTCACTGTAAGGTCTACTACACCTGTTGTAATCGGCGCATGTGACTAATAAAATTTGACTTGATTTGAAAATGTCTGCAGCATTGAAGGTCCCCAAGAACACAGTGGCCTCATCATTCTTAAATCGAAGAAGTTTGGAATCACCAAGTATCTTCCTATAGCTGGCCGCCCGGCCAAAATGATCAATCAGTCATGGAGTTGACCAAGAACCCGATGGTCACTCTGATAGAGCTCAAGAGTTCCTCTGTGGAGATGGGAGAACCTTCTAGAAGGACAACCAACTCTGCAGCACTCCACCAATCAGACATTTATGGTTGAGCGGCCAGACGGAAGCCACTCCTCTGTAAAATACCCATGACAGCCCGCTTGGAGTTTGCCAAAAGGCACCAAAAGACTCTGAACATGAGAAACAACTCTTTGGCCTGAATACCAAGCGTCACATCTGGAGGAAGCCTGTCACCATCCCTACTGGCTGTGGGGATGTGGGGATGTTTTTCAGCGGCAGGGATTGAGGCAAAGACGATACAAAGGGGGGGGACAAGTCTCTGAATGTCCTTGAGTGGCCCGGACTTGAACCCGACCGAACATCTCTGTAGAGACCTGAAAATAGCTGTGCAACGACGCTCGAGAGGATCTGCAGAGAGGAATGGGAGAATAAATTATATATATATTTTTAAATTTTACCCCCCAATTTTTTGGTATCCAATTGTTAGTAGCTACTATCTTGTCTCATCACTGCAACTCCCGTATGGGCTCAGGAGAGACAAAGGTTGAAAGTCATGCGATACACAACCCAACCAAGCCGCACTGCTTCTTAACAAGCCAGCCGGAGGAGGAAATACCGTGCACCTGGTTATCGCGCACTGCGCCTGGCCCACCACAGGAGTCGCTGGTGCACGATGAGACAATGTTATCCCTACCGGCCAACCCTCCCTAACCCGGACGATGCTAGGCCAATTGTGCGTGGCCCACGGACCTCCCCACGGTTACGACAGAGCCTGGGCGCGAACCCAGAGTTTCTGGTGGCACAGCCCTTAACCACTGCGCCACCCAGGAGGCCCACAGGAATGGGAGAATCTCACCAAATACAGCTGTGCCAAGCTTGTAGCGTCATACCCAAGAAGAGTGGAGACTGTAATCGCTGCCAAAGGTGCTTCAACAAAGTACTAAGTAAAGGGTCTGTATACTTATGTAAATGTAATATTTCAGGTAAAGAAAATATAAAAACCTGTTTTTGCTTTGTTATTATGGGGTATTGTGTGTAGATCGATGATAAAAACAGAATTGAATTCATTTTAGAATAAGGCTGCAACCTAAAAAAAATGGCAAAATGAGGGGATCTGAATACTTACATACAGTACCAGTCAAAAGTTTGTACAACTTGTACAACTTGTACAACTTTCTACATTATAGAATAATAGTGAAGAGATCAAAACTATGAAATAGCACATATTGAATCATGTAGTAACCCAAAATTGTTAAACAAATCAAAATATATTTTAGATTCTTCGAAGTAGCAACCCTTTGCCTTGAGGACAGCTTTGCGCACTCTTGACATTATCTCAACCAGCTTCATGAGGTAGTTACCTGGAATGCATTTCAATTAACAGGTGTGCCTTGTTAAAAGTTAATTTGTAGAATTTCTTTCCTTAATGCGTTTGAGCCAATTAGTTGTGTCGTGTCTTTGGCTATGCAGGATTAAGTGATATGACATGCTATTCTATAAAATAATTTATCGATAATTAATATCACCTGATTGAGCTAATAATGTAAATGTAATTAACTAGAGAGTCGGGCACCACAAAGTAATATTTATAGAGCTGTTATCTTCCGAATAAACTCTCAAAGACCTAGTAATATTTCACATCAATACCAGTCAATATTAATCGTCATCCTAATTCAGTCTCATCTGAAAGTTGTAAATTCTTGGTTATCTGCACAAACCCTGGCGAACAAGTTGAATCAGCAATTCAAAATTGGGTTTAATTATTTATTTACTAAATACCTAACTAATCACACAGAATTACACATACACATATTTAAATCATAACTTGTTTACAAATTACGTCATAAAGGAAAACGTCCCTAGCGGGCGGAACAGATATGACAGCTTGTTACACAAAAGAAAAGGGCTGGGTTTGAGTGAAAGAGCGGGAAGACTGAGGAAAAAGGGCGAAGCTGTGCTATCGTAAATACCGTATCTAATGCATTCGAAATTACCTCCCATTTGGAAAAGGAAAATGCAATAAATATTTACTTTGAGCTGCGCTTCGGTAGGTTGGTGGTAGATGGAAGGCCGTGTTGTCCAACAGAGTCCTTGGTCCTTTGAAGAATGTCTCTGCTGGTAAATTGAATATGTTGTAGTAACGTCGTTGTGTGGTAGACGGGATACTTTGACTGTTCCTTCCTAACCCTCGTTTGCATCTGCTGTTGCTAACTCAACGGCTAGGAGGTATCACTTCTGTAGTGAATAAGAGTTCAAAGTTCATACCATTCACAACGAATGCTCACGCTGATGTTGGCTTCGTTCTGTAGTTATTATCTGAACCATTCTGACATTGTACCCTCGTCCTCACGTCCTCGGAACAGGAGGTTATGTTGTCATCAAGGGCTTTAATAGGAAGGGAGAGGGGGGCATGTTTGTGGTCCTTCTGTAGCTCAGTTGGTAGAGCATGGCGCTTGTAACGCCAGGGTAGTGGGTTCGATTCCCGGGACCACCCATACGTAGAATGTATGCACACATGACTGTAAGTCGCTTTGGATAAAAGCGTCTGCTAAATGGCATAAAAAATGTTTGAAAAGTTTTATAGCCCATGTTCCTTTACAGGGGCGGACCACTGATATCTTATGAAAACCCAAATCTCACTTTTCATTTTTTAAATTTTTTTACCCCCTAATTTTGTGGTATCCAATTGTTTAGTAGCTACTATCTTGTCTCATCGCTCCAACTCCCGTACGGGCTCAGGAGAGACGAAGGTTGAAAGTCATGCATCCTCCGATACACAACCCAACCAAGCCGCACTGCTTCTTAACACAGTGCCATTCAACCCAGAAGCCAGCCACACCAATGTGTCGGGGGAAACACTGTGCGCCTGACAACCTTGGTTAGCGCGCACTGCACCCAGCCCGCCACAGGAGTTGCTGGTGCGCGATGAGACAAGGATTTCCCTACCGGCCAAACCCTCCCTAACCCGGACGACGCTAGGCCAATTGTGCATCACCCGACCTCCCGGTCACGGCCGGTTACGACAGAGCCTGTGCGCGAACCCAGAGTCTCTGGTGGAACAGCTGGCGCTGCAGTACAGCGCCCTTAACCACTGCACCACCCAGGAGGCCCCAAATCTCACATTTTTGAAGCTAAAATCACATTTCATCCCATCACAAATAATTTCATATTCAAACATTTAAATTGAACAACAATGCCATGTGAATCCGATAACTCTGATGTGTAGACTTTACACTGTAGAGTTTATGTCATCTTATCATTGATGAGAATGTCTCAGATGACAACCGAACTGACATCACCCCCCCCCCCACCTTCTGATGTTTCCAGAATCTCTATGTTAACCAAAGGGTTTGCAAATGTAACATCAGTAGGGTAGAGAGAGGAAAAAGGGGGGGGGGGGTATTTATGACTGTCCTAAACCTACCCCCAGGCCAACGTCATGACAGTTGTGCTGTGACTGTCACGACTGTCAAATGAAGTAGACCAAAGCGCAGCGTGGTGAGCGTACATTTTCCTTTTTATTAGGATGATGACGCGGGACAAAAACAACCGTGCCGCTTAAGGGCTATGTGCCACAAACAAAGTTAACCCCCCACACTGAAAGGAGGGAAAAGGGCTCCCTAAGTATAGTTCCCAATCAGAGACAACGATAGACAGCTGTCCCTGATTGAGAACCATACCTGGCCAAAACATAGAAATACAAAATCATAGAAAAAACAAAACATAGAATGCCCACCCCAAATCACACCCTGACCAAACCAAATAGAGACATAAAAAGGCTCTCTAAGGTCAGGGAGTGACAGTGACAAGGTGATATACAAAAGATAGCCCTATTTGGTAAAAGACCAAGTCCATGTTATGGCAAGAACAGCTCAAATAAGCCAAGAGAAACAACAGTCCATCATTATTTTAAGTGCAGTCACAAAAACCATCAAGCACTATGATTAAACTGGCTCTCATGAGGACCGCCACATGAAAGAAGACCCAGAATTACCTCTGCTGCAGAGGATAAGTTCATTAGAGTTACCAGCCTCAGAAATTGCAGCCCAAATAAATTCTTCACAGAGTTCAAGCAACAGACACATCTCAACATCGACTGTTCAGAGGAGACTGCGTCAATCAAGCCTTCATGGTCGAATTGCTTCAAAGAAACCACTACTAAATGACACCAATAAGAAGAAGAGACTTGCTTGAGCCAAGAAACACAAGCAATGGACATTAGACTGGTGGCAATCTGTCCTTTGGTCTGATGAGTCCAAATGTTATATTTTTGGTTCCAACCGCCGTGTCTTTGTGAGATGCAGACTAGGTGAACAGATGATCTCTGCATGTGTGGTTCCGACGGTAAAGTATGGAAGAGGAGGTGTGATGTGTGGGGGTGCTTTGCTAGTGACACTGTCAGGGATTTATTTAGAATTCAAAGCAAACTTAACCAGCATTGCTACCATAGCATTCTGCAGTGATTTGTCATCCTATCTGGTTTGCCCTTAGTGGGACAATCATTTGTTTTTCAACAGGACAATGACCCAACATACCTCCAGGCTGTGTAAGGGCTATTTAACCAACAAGGAGAGTGATGGAGTGCTGCATCAGATGACCTGGCCTCCACAATCACCCGACATCAACCCAATTGAGATGGTTTGGGATGAGTTGGACCGCAGAGTGAAGTAAAAGCAGCTAAAAAGTGCTCAGCATATGTGGGAACTCCTTCAAGACTGTTGGAAAAGCATTGCAGATGAAGTTGGTTGAGAGAATTCCAAGAGTTTGTTAAGGCAAAGGGTGGCTACTTTGAAGAATATAAAATATATTTTGATTAGTTTAACCCTTTTAAGTGTTATTTCATAGTTTTGATGTGTTCACTATTATTCTAAAATGTAGAAAATAGTCAAAATACAGAAAAGGCCTTTAATGAGTAGGTGTGTCCAAACTTTTGACTGGTACTGTACATACATGCGTACACTGAGTGTACAAAGCATTAAGAACACCTTCCTAATATTGAGTCTCCCTCAGGACAGCCTCAATTCGTCGAGGCATGGACTCTACAAGGTGTTGAGAGCGTTCCACAAGGATACTGGCCTGTGTTGACTCCAATATTTCCCACAGTTGTGTCAAGTTGGATGGATGTCCTTTGGGTGTTGGACCATTCTTGAAACACACAGTAAACTGTTGAGTGTGAAAACCCCAGCAGTGTTGCAGTTCTTGACACAAACCATTGTGCCCGGCACCTACTACCATACCCTTTCAAAGGCACTATTTTGTCTTGCCCATTCACCCTCTGAATGGCACACATACACAATCCATGTCTCAATTGTCTCAAGGCTTAAAAATCCTTATTTAACCAGTCTCTTCCCCTTCATATTAACTGATTGTAGTGAATTTAACATCAATAGACATCAATAGCTTTCACCTGGATTCACCTGGTCAGTCTATGTCATGAAATGAGCATAATGTTTTATGCACTCAGTGTATATGATATGGTTATATATGTTTTTATAAACTGGGTGGTTCAAGCCCTGAATGCTGATTGGCTGACAGCCATGGTATATCAGACTGTATTCCATGGGTATGACAAAATGTTTGTTTTCCAGCTCTAATTAAGTTGTTAACCAGTTTATAATAGCATTAAGGCACCTCAGGGCTTTGCGATATATGGCCAATATACCATGGCCAAGGGCTTTGTCCAGGCACTCTGCGTCCAGGCACCTTTAGCCGTGGTATATTGGCCATATACCACACCTCCTTGGGCCTTATTGCTTACATAACCTTTGGGGGGAGCTGTAGTCCAGTCCAGGTAGTCATCACTGGTATGGCAACCCACTGTAGGTTACCCCCCCCCCCCCAAAGGTTATTCGATCCTTCAGTCAATGTTGGCGTAACCATGGCGACTGCTCTCTGCTCAGTGCCATAGCAATGCCCTATGACCCTGGAGAGGTAACCTTTGGCCTGAGGGTCATCAGCAAGGATCAAAGGGGTCAGCACTGGCCAGAGGGGCAGTTAGAGCACTTCACTGAGTGGCTATCATTTGCCCTGGCGATAGCCTCATCTTTATAGTTGGAGTATTGACCAATTGGCCCCTCGTATACTGTCCATAACACCTTATCCACTTTACGGGCTACTAAAGTGTAGTGGGTAAGGTGTTATGTGCAATGTTTATGAGATTGAAAGTGTCTGTTTTGTGTGTCCTTGCAAAATATATTTTTCTTTCGTGATCATGTAAGGTTTTATTCAGTGATTCCCTGATGAATTACACTGAACAAAAATATGAACTCAACATGTAATGTGTTAGTTTCATGAGCTGAAATAAAAGATCCAAGAAGTGTTCCATACTCACAAAAAATGGTTTACTTCCCTGTTAGTGAGCATTTCCAGCCCAGGACCTCCACATCCGGCTTCTTCACCTGCGGGATTGTCTGAGACCAGCCACCCGGGCAGCTGGTGAAACTGTGGGTTTCCACAATCAAAGAATTTCTGCACAAACTGTCAGAAATCATCTCAGAGATGCTCAACTGGTTGCTCTTCGTCTTCACCAGGATCTTGATCTGACAGCAGTTCAGTGTCGTACTCGACTTCAGTGGGCAAACGCTCACCTTCGATGGCCACTGGCACGCTGGAGAAGTATGCTCTTCATGGATGAATCCCAGGTTCAACTGTACCAGGCAGTAGGCAGACGTGTGGGCAAGCGTTTTGCTAATGTCAATGTTGTGAACGGAGTGCCCCGTGGTGGTAGGGTTATGGTATGGGCAGGCATAAGCTACGGACAACAAACACAATTGCATTTTATCAATGGCAATTTGAATGCACTGCGATACCGTGACGAGATCCTGAGGCCAATTGTCGTGCCATTCATCCGCCGCCATCACCTCATGTTTCAGGATAATAATGCACAGCCCCATGTTGCAAGGATCTGCCACAATTCCTGGAAGGTGAAAATGACCCAATTCTTCCATGGCCCACATAATCACCAGACATGTCACTCATTGAGCATGTTTGGGATGCTCTGGATCGACATGTAAGACAGCATGTTCCAGTTCCCACCAATATCCAGCAACTTCACACAGTTATTGAAGAGGAGTGGGACAACATTCCAAAGGCCACAATCAACAGCCTGATCAACTCTATGTGAAGGAGATGTGTGGCGCTACATGAGTCAAATGATACTGACTGGTTTTCTGATCCACGCCCCTACATTGTTTTTAAGGTATCTGTGACCAACCGATGCATATGTGAAATCCCTAGATTAATGCCTAATGAATTTATTTCAATTGAATGATTTCCTTACATGAAATGTAACTCAGTAAAGGATGTGTTTATATTTTTGTTCAGTGTAATAACCAACTGTGGTTACATGTCAGGGTGGGCACCTCGGGTCCTAGAGGGGCTGCAGTTTGTGCACTGTTTTGTTCCAGCCCAGCACTAACACACAGACAATGTCAAGTAATCAACTGATAATGTTCTTCAATTCAGATCACGTCTCGTTGAATCATGTGTTACAGCTGAGCTGGAACTAAACCCTGCACATCCAGCAGCCCAAGACATTGCCCATGCCTGCCCTAGTACTATCTGTGTTACCAAAGCAGCCTACAGTAGAAAGGGAAATCCTGTTTGACCATACTAAGCAGTGTGATCTCATCCCAGCCCCTCTTCTTTCTTTCCTTCCTTCCTCCCGATGATGTATGCCCCCTGAGCAGATGGCTTGTCAATATCAATATATTAATCTTACAGGCAGCATGGCGATGCGGACAGCTCCATGGAAGAGCTGCGAGCGGAGGGGTTACGAGACGGATGGGTGGAGGTATGGAGGGGGGACATGACAAGGACAGAGAAAGGGAAGAAGGCCGAAAGAGAAATGAGAGGAGGACGAGAGATGAAAGGAAATGGAGGATGAGAGAGAGAGAGAGAGAGAGAGAGAGAGAGAGAGAGAGAGAGAGAGAGAGAGAGAGAGAGAGAGAGAGAGAGAGAGAGAGAGAGAGAGAGAGAGAGAGAGAGAGAGAGAGAGAGAGAGAGAGAGAGAGAGAGAGAGAGAGAGAGAGAGAGAAGAAACACTGCTGGCTGTATCTTCATTAACAGTGATGATGAAGAGGACATTCCTCTATTCTATATTCAATCCCATTCATTAAGAATCAAATGGATGGTCTGTGAAACACAGCCTCATTGTGTGAGAAAGGCCTGAACTCAACAGAATCCCTAACGACAATGACTGGCCGAGTGAACACTGAGCTAAAATGCATGTAGAATCCATCATTCTCAGACACCAAATATCTGGTCTTCTTCACGGCAAATATCTCAGAGAACAGTGATTTATTGGGGAGAAGTGCCATCTTATTTTAGTGCAGGAATACAACCCTGTCCTCCACTGACCCCTCTTTGGGCACCAGGCTAGTTAAAACACGTCCGGTCCGGAGGGCCGGACAATAAACATGATGGGCTACTCAATAGCCATCCCCTGCCCTGACCCCTCACCCCTCAACTCTGACCCAAACCACATGGTCCAGATTACACTGGGGAGCGACAAACCTTTGACCCACACGTCCTCTCTCTCTCCGCCCCTCTGGCTTGGTGTCATATTTGCTATTCTGGGTTGATTGTTCATTTCATTAGCTCTCCTATTGGGTGGTTATTAATAGTTTTGCCTGATCTCCCTCTATCTGTTTAGAATACTAAGAGATCTACTGTGGGCTGTCAGGGCGGGCTAGGGTGGGAGAGGGGGATAGGACCACTGGCTTTTCACAAGAGAAAAAATAAATACCTGCACACATTGTAAATGGGCCCATAGTTTTATGATTAACGTTACTTGTTCCATCACATTCTAAGTATCAACATAAACAGTGCACCTGATGTCTTATACACGTTCTCTTTTCATACACACCAACTTCAACTTGCATACACCCTCTCCAATACACGCTAAACTAAAACCCAAATCCTTCCTTTGGTTTCTGATACACAATCTATCTTTCAATACCTCAGTGATGTACTCTAAAATACTTTGGGGTATTTGACCAGGTATTTGACCAGGTATTTGACCAGGTATTTCACTAGGTATTTGACCAGGTATTCGACCAGGTATTTGACTAGGTATTCGACCAGGTTTGGTCCAGTGAACATTGGGGTCTACAGGAATGCTGTTATGCTGTTAAGCACCTGCACTGCATAGAATTCAATAGCTTCCCTCTTTCTGACTATACGACAGGAATTATTTCAGCTGCCGGAACTGCAAAGAGGCCAAAACACGAGTCACCAACTAACCATCTTTTCATGTTCAACAAACAAAGGCCTCTCTCTCTCTCTCTCTCTCTCTCTCTCTCTCTCTCTCTCTCTCTCTGTCTCTGTGTCTGTCTGTCTCTCTCTCTCTCTCTCTCTCTCTCTGTCTGTCTCTGTGTCTGTCTCTGTCTCTGTCTCTGTCTCTGTCTCTGTCTCTCTCTGTCTCTGTCTCTCTCTCTCTCTCTCTGTCTCTGTCTCTGTCTCTGTCTCTGTCTCTTTCTTTCTTTCTTTCTCTTTCTTTCTGTCTTTCTTTCTTTCTTTCTTTCTTTCTTTCTTTCTTTCTTTCTGTCTCTCTCTCTCTCTCTCTGTCTCTGTCTCTCTTTCTCTGTCTCTCTCTCTCTCTTTCGTTCTCTCTCTCTCTCTCTCTCTCTCTCTTTCTCTGTCTCTTCTTTCTTTCTTTCTCTCTCTCTCTCTCTCTGTCTCTCTCTCTCTGTCTCTCTGTCTCTCTCTCTTTCTCTCTCTCTCTGTCTCTCTCTCTGTCTCTGTCTCTCTCTCTCTCTCTCTCTCTCTCTCTCTCTCTCTGTCTCTGTCTCTGTCTCTGTCTCTGTCTCTGTCTCTCTCTCTCTCTCTCTCTCTCTCTCTCTCTCTCTCTCTCTCTCTCTCTCTCCTAGTCTAAAATTATTTTATTCAGATCCACACAGACATGGATAATCTGGAAATCACGTGGTGTGTGTGTGCCTTCTGAGACCATGCATGTGTGTGTGTGTGCCTTTACATGTGATTCCAGACAGTGCACAAATATGAGTGTATTAAAGTCAACACAAGGCCCACTCCCTCCCTGTCCCTGTCTCACTCCCACTATTTCCCTCTCCCTCCCTCCCTACCCCCCCCTCTCTCCCTCCCTGTCCCCCTCTCTCTCCCACTATCCTCTCTCTCCCACGATCCCCTTCTATTTCTCTCCCTCCCTATCCCCCCCTCTCTCTCCCTCTGTCCCCCTCAGTCCCCCTCTCTCTCCCTCCCTCCCCCTCTCTCTCCCACTATCCCCCTCTCTCTCTCCCTCCCTATCATCCTCTGTCTCTCTCCCTCCCTGTCCCCCTCTCTCTCCCTCCCTATCCCCCTTTCTCTCCCACTATCCCCCTTTCTCTCCCACTATCCCCCTCTCTCTCTCCCTCCCTATCATCCTCTCTCCCTCCCTGTCCCTCTCTCTCTCCCTCCCTATCCCCCTTTCTCTCCCACTATCCCTCTCTCCCTCCCACTATCCCTCTCTCCCTCCCACTATCCCCCTCTCTCTCCCACTATCCCCCTCTCTCCCCCTCCCTATCCCCCTCTCTCTCCCACTATCCCCCTTTCTCTCCCACTATCCCCCTCTCTCTCTCCCTCCCTATCATCCTCTCTCTCCCTCCCTATCCCCCTTTCTCTCCCACTATCCCTCTCTCCCTCCCTCTATCCCTCTCTCCCTCCCACTATCCCCCTCTCTCTCCCACTATCCCTCTCTCCCTCCCACTATCCCTCTCTCTCTCCCACTATCCCCCTCTCTCCCCCTCCCTATCCCCCTCTCTCTCCCACTATCCCCTCTCTCCCCCTCCCTATCCCCCTCTCTCTCCCACTATCCCCCTGACACTTGCCAGCTGAGATCAATAGGTTATTGATCAACTCTCTCTATCGCCAACCCACCAGACTAATCACCTTAACACCAGCCCAACTCTCTCTCTTTCTCAATCTCTCTTTCTCCATCTTTCTCCCTCCCATCTTTCTGTCTTTGTCCATTGCTCGCTCTCTCTCTCTACATCCCACTCCTTCTCCATCTCCCTCTCTCGATCACACACAGTCAGAAATATCAACAAAACCCTGTCAATTGTTTTATGCTCACAGAGCAAATGCTGAGTAATTGTTGTGCATTGATATATGCCAAACGTCAACACCAACCTCATACTGAAAGTAAGGCAGTATCTATATCATATAAATATCCCTTTATAATACTTACAGGACAGGCATTGCAGATGCCCAACAAACATCTGTGGCCAACTGGCCATGCATTATAAAAAAAAAGACAATGGCAAGCATTCTTCATCGCTCTCCCTCTCACCCCCCCCCTCCCTTCCTACCTCTCTTCCTTTCTCTCAGTCTGTCTTTGTTTGTTGGCTAAATTGCTATGCGTATGAAGCAGGCATATTTCTCTGCCTCTTACTGTAGCCGACTGGTGGAGGAGCAGACATGTTGGATTAGGGCGAGGAATTGGATGAAAAAGCAAACAACTAGATACATTTTGTTTGCTTACTACATACTGTTATCTATTTACCCTCTTAATAAAAGGCTCTAGAGGTTGTATAGGTTTCTGTACATGCATATTTTTAAAATATTTAACATGTCATCAAAATCCTTCTACTGTTTTTGTATGACCTGCATGTACTTGCAATCATTTATAAAATATGCAGCCTCTGACATTAGCATGGGGAAGTTCATATAGTCACATCTTGTTCCATCTTACTAGCTGTAAGCGTCCTCTAAAGTCTAAGCTCTCAGGAGCCAAAATGGCTTCCTCTCTACTCCTTCACCTGCACTAATGTGACAAAATTGTTCAAGCAAATTCCTGCGCCAGAAAGCATGCACAACATTGTTTTCACCTTCGCTGTGACTATTGGGATGCACTCTATTTGACTCAACATATGTTCTCGTTGTGTCAACATTCCCGTCTCTTATTGGCCAGAGACTGTTCAATTATCTAATAATAGGACTTTCTATTGGTCCGTGAGGATCAAGGGTATGAGGGGTGTTGTATTTTCAGGTGGTGTTAGAGGATCAATGTATCCCCGTTGGGCGTTGCTGTGCTGTGAATGTATAGACCATGCCTCTGTGTAGAGAAGATAAGATATTCCCATATTCCCTTAACTAGACACAGAAAATTAAACCGACAAGCCTCTGGAGAGGTGGAGGTGACCTCTGACCTATAGAAATACAAGGTCTAGAGTGTATTTTCCCATCAAGATAAAGGAATTGATTTGGTTGGGCATTTGAATGGGCATGTTGTGATCTACACAGTATAATATATCTATCTATCTGTCTTGGAACACTATGGATGAAAGAATGGAAGCTCCTCCTTTTCCTCACCCCATACACCCCTGCCACTCCTTACTGTATATTCATAAACACGTGCCCATGTTAAAGAATGCACATATAAGCACGTTCACACAAGCACACACAAACACATGCATGCGCACACAAGCATAAGTGCACACACGCACGCACCTCCCTGCAGAATTGATCGACTATTCCCTCTCAATCCATCTCTCCTTCTGTTACTTAGCAACCAGGTTATAGGAGTTTTATTCCACTGTATTTTCAGTAAGTAAAGTAGATTCATATTAACGTCAGACCCACATAATGTATGCAGCATTCTATATTTTAAGTGGGTTTATATCTTTATTGATGCATTGTTCGTGTGGAGTGTTACAGAAAGTGATCTGGAAGCCATTATCGAGGCTATACTATAGGAGCCACATATTGGATCAGAAACAGATTACATAAAATGTTAACACTTCCTTATTGATCATACGAGAGCAGCAGAAAAAATATATATAGAATATAGAATATAAAATATATGTTATATTTAAATCTAATTATAGCAAGGAATTATAATTGTGTCCAGAAAAAATCTACCCTTATGGTTGGGTTTCTGTCACAGCACAACCAATCGATCAGTCAATCAATCAATCAGCCAATCATCCATTCAGCAGGTCAATAAATTAGTTAATACAAAGATGAATGAATGAAGGACAAAAAAATGTATTGGAGACAACAGGAAATGATGATCATGAAGTGCCGGTTCAGAAGTGCCGGTTCAGAGATGTGAAGCCTCTCTTCTCATCTACCCCGGATCTCTAATTGGATCACACCCACATACAGTCCATATCGTACTCATGCTATTTTCTAATACGGTCATTTGCTGAAAATTAGATAAAAGAATGGTGAAAATAGACAAAAGGATGGTGATGATGATGGTGATGGTGGTGATGATGATGAGGAGGATTACTTTATTCTTGACAATGGCGTAAGGTCTATTTTTGTTGTTGTTATAAATAATACCAAATTTCATTTTTGTTTTTATGATATTGATGTATTTTACTGATATATTGATTAAAATGGTTATATAATGTATATGTTACTATTTGCAACAACTTTAAGAAAGCTCTAATGTACTAAGTATTATAATTATATTATAATATTATAATAATTATTTTAGAAAAACTTACATGTTTAGACTACTTCATTTTATGTACTTATTACAACATGAAAAGCCATTTTGATACTCCTAAAATATCAAATTCAAAGCCGTTTGAACAAACCATTCGCTAAAAAACGTTAAACTTTGTCGAGTTGGTTTATTGGGATAAGTAGCCTATCGAAGAAAGTTCTTTCGTTAGTTATGTAAACGGTACAGGCCTCTTCTCACATTCACATACATATCTCAACGAATACTGAGACCTCTTGTGTTTTAAGAGCTGTATACCAATTTTAACCGGAAGTGGGGGCTAAATATTTCAATGAAAGTTTGATAAACAACTAGCCTGTGGGTTACTTAAAAAGCATTAATTACATCAAACCAAATAAACAAATTTAATGAATTTAGTATTTTGAATAACTAATCAAAAATGATCTTGTCAATTAAATTGTCACACAGCTTATCTTAGCCTATAGCAAAGAACACTGCATTGTTTAAAGGTATACAACATATATATATTTTTCAACGAATATAGCAACTTCAAATGAATCATTAGTTGTTTAGCTAAAACAGATACATTTAATAACCTTTGGATTTCTATTCACTGGATATTGATTACCAATCGTATCGATAGGAGCAAGACACAGGCCACCCTTTTCATTATTCTGCCCACAGTCAGTCAGCCGTCGCACTCCAAGAGCAATCCTCTGTTTTGATGAAAAGCACGAACAGTAGCCTTACCATGTGAAAGTCAGTTTATTATACTTCAAACGACTTTATTGTTTATTTATTGTGTTATAAATATAATGTGTGAGAGTCAATATCTCCATGTCATGTGGATGTAGGCCTATTTTAATTTATCAAAAGTAATCGAGCAACCAACAGTAACTGCTATAGACACATGTATTTTTTTTCTTCTTAAAAATGAACAGAAAATTGATTTCATAGATGAGGGATAATTTGCTGTTTTTAGGAAATAACCATGACGAAGATTGAGAAGTATGTAGAGTGGTCAATAAATCAAATGACCAAATCAATTCTTAAACTTGGTAAAATAATTAAGTACCAGTACTACCCAGAAGAAGGAACATTTTTGTGTTCCAAAAAATAACGTTTATTCAGTCTTCTTTATTAACAACTTGACTCTCCTATTACAAAACTTAGAAAAGAGAAACCTCAAATCATGCTTCAAATTAATATTATTCATATTATTTTGTTAACAATACAACTTTTTTACCTTTCAAAATAACAGGTTGGTTCTTGTGTGTGTGTTTTATTTTAAAGCAATGTGATATTCTAAAAGCAGTAAGTTATTCGCTCAAGATTAAAAATATACAGTAACACAATGTATACTAAATATATTATACTAAAGCTGAAAAAACTTGAATCGGAAGATCTTTATAAATAAGGCTGCCTGTCATAATATTCTTCAAAAGGAATTCAAATATTTTGTTCACTTCCAAACATGTATGCATTGCCTTATATCAACAGCTATAACTCAGATGCTCACAAAGGTGATGTGTCATTTTCCTGAAACAAAATATTGTTTAGTTCCATCGTACCAGCCCAGACAACACTGTTAACAGTTGCACGCAAAACTCACAGTTAGGGCATCTGATGTCGTGATCTCTGGAAATATTCGGTCACCCGATACCTGTTTTTGATATCCAAGTGGGTGCGCTGTTCAATTAGTAATTACTTTGTCCAAATATTTCGTTACACTTTTGTACATAAACGTGAAGTGTTTCTAACCAATTTCTTTGATAATATGAACACGAGGCCTGTTGATTTACTGTTCAATGTAAACTTTATTTTAACCAATTAAATCAAAGACTAAATATATTTTCAAAATAAGGTCAATGGTCACTAGAGAGACTGAAGTGTGCAGCCATCATGCAACCAAAACCGATATAATTAATGAACAGGATTATTAAACACTATTCCTTATTGTCATCAGAGTAGTTGCATCCTATAGGCGTATCATTCCTAAAAGAAATCTGCACAGTTAAGAAAAGTGACTTGTACCGTAGCCATATGCTTTTTGAGATTTGATTCATTTGTAGGTCTACAATCTATCTTGGTAGACATGCAATAAACATATCCTCTCAAAACATCACTGAACTGGTACAGAAAACCGGGCCAGAAAACCATTACTCCCATAAACATATCCTCTAAAAACATCACTGAACTGGTACAGAAAACCGGGCCAGAAAACCATTACTCCCATAAACATATCCTCTCAAAACATCACTGAACTGGTACAGAAAACCGGGCCAGAAAACAATTACTCCCATAAACATAACCCCTAAAAATCACTGAACTGGTACAGAAAACCGGGCCAGAAAACCATTACTCCCATAAACATATCCTCTAAAAACATCACTGAACTGGTACAGAAAACCGGGCCAGAAAACAATTACTCCCATAAACATATCCTCTCAAAACATCACTGAACTGGTACAGAAAACCGGGCCAGAAAACAATTACTCCCATAAACATATCCTCTCAAAACATCACTGAACTGGTACAGAAAACCGGGCCAGAAAACAACTACTCCAAAAGTGCAAGCGAGCCTGGTCCTAGTAACAGGTTTGTGGTTTAAAGCTGACTTACAACTTCCACAAAGGACACACACACACAGACGGAGAGCTGAGTGTGTGCGACTTGGGTCAGACGGGCAGTATCTAACATCCATCACTATAGCGCCTCAGAGCCAATACCCAGGGTGAAGAGACGCTGCGCATGCCGAGCTAACCGATTCTCTGGCGCTCCAACGGTCATTTATTTCCGATAGCGGCTGGTGGGCATCGATAGAGGGAGAGTAGGCTAACCCAGGGAGACATGTTCACACGCTGTATGCTTTTTAGAGGTTACAACAGTGTGACCAGTGAAACCTTTAGTAGGCTACCCATTTTATTCAATAGTGTTAGGCCTATAGGCCTGGGCCTCAATGTCTATTGGCCTGGTAAAGGGAATACCTAGTCAGTTGAACAACTGAATGCATTCAATCGAAATGTGTCTTCCTCATTTAACCCAACCCCTCTGAAAAGAGAAGTGCTGGGACCTGCCCTAATCTACGTCCAGGTCATCATGCCTTGCTCAAGGGCAGAACGGCAGATATGTTCCACTTTGCCAGCTCCGGGAATCGAACCAGCGACCTTTCAGTTACTGGCCCAACGCTTTTAACCACTACCTGCCGCCTATTTACCTAGAAGTTGTGATTTCAAGTGCGTTGGAAATGGAAATGACATAATATTTACATAATAACTTTGTTGTTTCTGGAAACAACTACTGTACTGAATTATCTTAGTGCTGTTATTACACCATACATGTGTTAATCATAAAAATACCATCTGTGAAATAAAGTTAATAAATAAAATCAATTGTTATATTATAACAAATTATTCATATTATTATTATTAGGCCTAGTAAATAGTAGTAGCTTATTAGTAGTATTATTAGGCCAAGTATTATTAGTATTATTATTATTATTATTATTATTATATACATTAGGTTATTGTCCAATCTGTCCTGAAAAAGTTAATAATATGGAATCTCATGGTCACCAGTAAAGTTTAAAAAAATATCTGAAAACAATATAAACATGCCTGTAGTGCGAGGTCAGAGCATTTTAGAAGAAAGAACGTGGTTATTACGTCTACACCTTCACACGTCCATGCTGTTTTTTGGGCCAAACAAATTGCTCTACTTACCAGCCGAGTGAAATTCAGCACGCTGGACCTCAGAAGTTCAGCACGCTGGACCTCAGAACTTCAGAACGCTGGACCTCAGAACTTCAGAAGGCTGGACCTCAGAACTTCAGAACGCTGGACCTCAGAACTTCAGAACTGGTTGGAGTTTAGAATGAAACGCTTCAGAACAGGATATGGTTTGCCCTTTTTTCTCAACATCATCATGCACGGCGTTAGGATTCTATCTGTGTGACCTCTCCACCCCCCAACAGGGTCAGGCCACATCATTCATCTCTGTCAATCAATACATTGATCAGGTTTATCACTAAGCGCATAAATGCCAAACCATTCACTCCGTGGGAAAACAACGTTTATCTGTAGAAGGGACACTTGTGCAGAGTGAATAAAATCAAATTGTGCGCATACTGTGATGAAGTATACTCGGAGAGATAGATTAGAGTTTGTTACTTTTAAAAACATTTGGCTTTTACATTTAAATCTCTCAAGCACGCGCACGCACGCACACACACTTGTGCACACACACTTGATGCCACAGACGTCTGTTCAACATATATTCCATTCCACATTGGTTCAACGTATATTCATTGAAATGACGTGGAAACAACGTTTATTCAACCAGTGTGTGGCTAGTGCATACTCTTCACACATATACAGTGTGTTCTGTCTGTGAATCCCACACGAAAATAATGCGCGTAACCGCCCCCGTTTTAAATACACAGGGGCGCGCCCACATACATCTTGATACCCGGCTCAGCCAATTTTCAGTGGAAGTGTTGTTGGACAAGGGATGAGATATAGCCAACGAGCGCCTATAACACAGGACAACAACACAGCCAAACGTGGACGAGGACTTTACGCGATATTTACCTACCTTGGAACAAGATAATTTATTTACAAAAACCATGTTGGATTGACTGGAGAAAAACTCTAATCAATGGATTGGTTTTGAGATCGTTTGGTAATATTATCACTTCAGGAGTCTGAGAGAGGGAGAGTGAGCGCGCGCCTCTGTCTGTGTGTGTGAGTCTGAGTGAAAGGACCGAGAAGGAGCGGGAGAGAGAGGGAGGGGAGGGAGGTGGGATCAGGAAAGATATATTCTTTCAGTGATGGAACTCACAATGGAAAACCTTGGAAACCTCCACGGCGTCTCGCACTCACAGGCCGGGGAACTGATGAGCTCCACGCACGCCCGGCAGTCCTCCGCCCCTTCACACCGGAACCTGGTTTCTCACGCACACGGCCGGTCGGCCATGGTGTCTAGTATGGCCGCGATCTTGGATGGTACCGGGGACTACCGGACAGACCCCTCGGCGCTCTCTGGCCACCTCCACCCGGCTATGAGCATGTGTGAGTCCGGGATGAGCCTGAGCAACACCTACACCACCCTGACCCCTCTCCAGCACCTACCTCCCATATCCACGGTCTCCGACAAGTTCCACCACCCACACCCACACTCCCACCACCACGCAGCCACCCACCAGCGACTCTCCGCGGGGAACGTCAGCGGGAGCTTTACGTTGATGAGGGATGACCACCGTGGGCTGGCGTCTATGGGAAACTTGTACGGCCACTACCCTAAAGATATGTCCGGCATGGTCCATGGGTCCCTCTCCCCGTTGTCCAACAGTCTCGGCTCTTTGCACAACTCCCAGCAGACGCTCTCAGCCTACGGTCCAAGTGCTCACCTTACTAATGATGCCAAGATGCTCTCTCCCGTGACAGGCTTCGAGTCCCACGCCGCAATGCTGTCCCGGAGCGAGGAGCACCTTGCCAGGGGGTTAGGCGGCCATGGGCATGGCATGATGTCCAACCTCAACGGGATGCACCATCCGCACAGCCACCTTCACTCCCAGGCCAATGGGGCAGCGATGCTGGCCGAGCGAGAGAGGCACGGGGCTGGGTCCGGCCAGGGAGGAGTGTCGGGAGGGCAGGCGGAGGAGATCAACACGAAAGAGGTGGCTCAACGGATAACGGCAGAGCTGAAGCGCTACTCAATTCCCCAGGCTATTTTCGCCCAGAGGATCCTATGTCGGTCCCAAGGAACCCTCTCGGATCTCCTGCGGAACCCCAAGCCGTGGAGTAAACTCAAGTCAGGCCGGGAGACGTTTAGGAGAATGTGGAAGTGGCTCCAGGAGCCCGAGTTTCAGCGGATGTCTGCCCTTCGGTTAGCGGGTAAGATGCTTCTGTTCTCACGGCCTTTCTCGTGTGGGCTGCTTATTGAACAGCCGATCGTAACTATTGACGTTTTACGCATAAAAGCGTAGTTTGTTCACTCTTTTGTCAAACCCTCTCTATTTAATGTTACGGTAAATAACTAGCTGTATAGGCTACTACAATGAACCTGATATGCTATATATAACTTATTTTAGGCTAAAGACGTCCAGCGTTGTAAGAAAAATCACAGTAAAACGACCGTTATACACGTCAGACAAAACCACAACTTCCAAACGATTCAGCACCATAGTCAGTGCAAAACGGGTGCGACAAAAACGAGACCAAGTACGTCTTAAACTTCAGAGCAGACTTTGTGAGAGAATCTTTCTCTCTTTTTAAATCGCCGTTTTTGTTGTTGTTGAGAGACACAGTATCTGCGGTACAGTGCAAGTGATTGCATGATATCCCTGTCAGCATTTGTTGGTGTGACACGTTCCAAGAGAAACTGCATGCACACTGTTACACCTCAGCCCAACGTTAACAGGGTTTTTGTCGGCTACACATGCAGCCTGATATAACCACAGAGATGACCTGGACATTTCATAGTCATGTAAGGCTAATATGAGGCTCTGGTGTATTATGGGGATATGTGTGCTCTGTTACGTGCCAGGCCGGATGTGTTTGTGTGTAATAATAAATTACATTTGTAGAGCACTTGACATTTACAGACAGACATCACAACGTTATTTACATTGTGTGCTTTAATAATAGGGGACAACTATTAGGCGATAATTAAAAGATAGCTAGTGGCCTAGAACTATACAATACGCACAATAATAAGGGAGGCGACAGAGACTGAAAACATAAAAATTGGTGTCTAAAGCATGTCGTCCTGTCCATCGTGGTTCTCTCTAGTGAATCCCACATGTTCCAAACATGTCACCCACACAGTCACTCCCTCTCATTGGTCCCGCTAAACTCGTCGCAGGTTGGTATTTATTGTCCTTAGTATTGTTCTGGAGGCAGCTCTGCAGAGAGCTTACTAGCTGGCACGCTGGCATAGCCACAAAGTCATACAAACTGAGTTTAAACCTAACCGTAACCCTAACCTTAACCACACTGCTAACCCGAATGTTTAACCCTAACCTTCAATTAAGACCAAAAATAAAAATGTTGTTTTCATGAATTTTTACGATATAGCAGCTGGCCCATCTGAGCGGATATCGCTCAGTTCTGCCTCCAGGGCAAGATTCCTGACAATACATGTCAACCTACAAACTCGTCGCGCAGGAGGAGAGCGCGTCAGAGGGACGCGTGACCTCTGGCTGCACGGTCAATAAGCGAGTTCCCACTCTCCCCTTTTAAATGTGGCACATGGATCAATATTCGAATCCAGACCTGAAATACAGCTAACCACATGGCCGCGCCGGGTTTTCATTTAGGCAGCCTTTGTAGTTTAAGGTCTAAAATTAGACTAGATAGGCCTATGGGTTGTCCCGTCTGTCTACCACTGGCTTCCTCCTGCTTTGGTGACGCAGGCGTTTAGTTGCCTGGTCGAATACCGAATACTGACTCGTATCACGGGTTACCTGCCTGTTAAGTTTATTTCGAAATTTAAAATGCTGTCGAGCCTATCCCTTGGCCATAGAAAAACATTTACTATAAAATACCCAACTATTTTCGTGCAAAGGAATTTTCTTGCCACGGACACATTTTTACCACAGTAGGTCCTAAGTGACCAAATAAAGGCCACAAAGACCTTCGTCATGTTTTAATGATCATTTTTCTCTATGCGGTTGATTTGTTTGATTCATTTTATCACGTTTATGTTTTACATTTCATTCGTTGTCCAGTCAATAATTTCAAAACAAGACATTTGAAATGATTGTACAAGAAAAAATATAATAAACCGAAATGAAAAACTTATAGTTAGAGTTGTTTTTCCAATTGGTTATTACATTTCTGAGAAAATGTATAGTTTTACTGTAAAACAGGAGGGATATTTTCAGACAATTTCAGACAAAACCATGTTGTGCCCAATCATGTTTGTACCATGTTTTGTGCTGCTACCATGTTGTGCTCCTGCCATGTTGTGTTGCTACCATGTTGTTGTCATGTTGTGTTGCTAGAATGTTGTGTTGTCATGTGTTGCTGCCATGCTATGTTGTTGTCTTAGGTCTCTCTTTATGTAGTGTTGTGGTGTCTCTCTTGTCGTGATGTGTGTTTTGTCCTATATATACAGTGGGGCAAAAAAGTATTTAGTCAGCCACCAATTGTGCAAGTTCTCCCACTTAAAAAGACGAGAGAGGCCTGTAATTTTCATCATAGGTACACTTCAACTATGACAGACAAAATTAGAAAAAAAATCCAGAAAATCACAATGTAGGATTTTTAATGAATTTATTTGCAAATTATGGTGGAAAATAAGTATTTGGTCACCTACAAACAAGCACGATTTCTGGCTCTCACAGACCTGTAACTTCTTCTTAAAGAGGCTCCTCTGTCCTCCACTCGTTACCTGTATTAATGGCACCTGTTTGAACTTGTTATCAGTATAAAAGACACCTGTCCACAACCTCAAACAGTCACACTCCAAACTCCACTATGGCCAAGACCAAAGAGCTGTCAAAGGACACCAGAAACAAAATTGTAGACCTGCACCAGGCTGGGAAGACTGAATCTGCAATAGGTAAGCAGCTTGGTTTGAAGAACATGTGGGAGCAATTATTAGGAAATGGAAGACATACAAGACCACTGATAATCTCCCTCGATCTGGGGCTCCACGCAAGATCTCACCCTGTGGGGTCAAAATTATCACAAGAACGGTTAGCAAAAATTCTAGAACCACACGGGGGACCTAGTGAATGACCTGCAGAGAGCTGGGACCAAAGTAAGAAAGCCTACCATCAGTAACACACTACACCGCCAGGGACTCAAATCCTGCAGTGCCAGACGTGTCCCCCTGCTTAAGCCAGTACATGTCCAGGCCCGTCTGAAGTTTGCTAGAGAGCATTTGGATGATCCAGAAGAAGATTGGGAGACTGTCATATGCTCAGATGAAATCAAAATATAACTTTTTGGTAAAAACTCAACTCGTCGTGTTTGGAGGACAAAGAATGCTGAGTTGCATCCAAAGAACACCATACCTACTGTGAAGCATGGGGGTGGAAACATCATGCTTTGGGGCTGTTTTTCTGCCAAGGGACCAGGACGACTGATCCGTGTAAAGGAAAGAATGAATGGGTCCATGTATCGTGAGAGTTTGAGTGAAAACCTCCTTCCATCAGCAAGGGCATTGAATATGAAACGTGGCTGGGTCTTTCAGCATGACAATGATCCCAAACACACCGCCCGGGCAACGAAGGAGTGGCTTCGTAAGAAGCATTTCAAGGTCCTGGAGTGGCCCAGCCAGTCTCCAGATCTCAACCCCATAGAAAATCTTTGGAGGGATTTGAACGTCTGTGTTGCCCAGCAACAGCCCCAAAACATCACTGCTCTAGAGGAGATCTGCATGGAGGAATGGGCCAAAATACCAGCAACAGTGTGTGAAAACCTTGTGAAGACTTCGTGAAAACGTTTGACCTCTGTCATTGCCAACAAAGGGTATATAACAAAGTAGTGAGATAGACTTTTGTTATTGACCAAATACTTATTTTCCACCATAATTTGCAAATAAATTCATTAAAAATTCTATAATGTGATTTTCTGGATTTTTTTCTCTCTCATTTTGTCTGTCATAGTTGAAGTGTACCTATGATGAAAATGACAGGCCTCTCTCATGCTTTTAAGTGGGAGAACTTACACAATTGGTGGCAAACTAAATACTTTTTTGCCCCACTGTATATATACAGTATATATATTTTTGTTAAATTCCCAGTGCCCGTCCCCCGCAGGAGGCCTTTTGCCTTTTGGTAGGCCTTCATTGTAAATAAGAATTTGTTCTTAACTGACTTGCCTTGTTATATAAAGGTTTCGTCCCCTAATCATGGTGAAAATATTCTCACTCTGTATAATAGCTGAATATTCCATTGACATATCATTTCTGTTCATATGCTTTAATAGTTTAATTTACTCACAAACAAACTGTAGAAACAACTACAAAGCTTATATGTGATCCCATTACATGCATGTCTTTTCTCCATTCTAATCTGTCAAAAGGAAGATCCCTCTGAACACGGTGTAGTGGTGTGCATTCTCTTGTGATTAGTGCCCAGAGGGGTTGATTTTAGTACCCCTCCCACAACTTTCAATTAAATCATATACATCTGAATGGCTGATGAGTTATTGACTCATGATAAGTGTGTGTGTGTGTGTTTGTGTGTGTGTTTGTGTGTCAGCAAGCATGTGTTGAGTTGAAATGCTGATCGCACCAAATCACAACCAAGTTTCCTGTGTGTATGTGTTCAAGAGTAGCCTGGTCCCAGTCCTCCTATCTCATTGTCATACGATGCATATTTGGCAAGGCATTGAACCAACACAAAACAAGGAGTTGGTCAAATCACAAACAGACGGGATCAGCAGGCTAGTTCAAGGGTCCATAAGGACACAGACTGTTGAAGCTGCTAGCAGGTTGTTGGAGATGGTGTTCTTGTAGTACATCGTTTTCACAGGTGTTACAGTCAATACCACTGATTCCTCTGCACTGTCACACGGTCTACTCTACGGGTCAGACAGTGCAACAGTTGTTTGACGTTGTACCGCTACAGAACGGATACTGGTGCAACCTTTCCTGATAGGAATCTAAAAAAAGACAATGAAAAAGCCAGATAGTTAGGTAGATAGATATATAGTTGAAGTCAGAAGTTTACAAACACTTAGGTTGGAGTCATTAAAACGTGTTTTTCAACCTCTCCACAAATTTCTTGTTAACAAACTACAGTTTTGGCAAGTCGGTTAGGACATCTACCTTGTGCATGACACAAGTCATTTTCCCAACAATTGTTTACAGACAGATTATTTCACTTATAATTCACTGTATCACAATTCCAGTGGGTCAGAAGTTTACACACACTAAGTTGACTGTGCCTTTAAACAGCTTGGAAAATTCCAGAAAAGGATGTCATGGCTTTAGAAGCTTCTGATAGGCTAATTGACATAATTTGAGTCAATTGGAGGTGTACCTGTGGATGTATTTCAAGGCCTACTCAGTGCCTCTTTGCTTGACATCATGGGAAAATCAAAAGAAATCAGCAAAAAAATTGTAGACCTCCACAAGTCTGGTTCCTCCTTGGGAGCAATTTCCAAACACCTGAAGGTACCACGTTCATCTGTATAAACAATAGTACGCAAGTATAAACACCATGGGACCATGCAGCTGTCATACCAATCAAGAAGGAGACGCGTTCTGTCTCCTAGAGATGGACGTACTTTGGTGTGAAAAGTGCAAATCAATCCCAGAACAACTGCAAAGGACCTCGTAAAGATGCTGGAGGTAACAGGTACAAAAGTATCTATATCCACAGTAAAACGAGTCCTATATCGACACAACCTGAAAGGCCGCTCAGCAAGGAAGAAGCCCATGCTCCAAAACCGCCATAAAAATGCCAGACAATGGTTTGCAACTGCACATGGGGACAAAGATCATACTTTTTGGAGAAATGTCCTCTGTTCTGATGAAACAAAAATAGAACTGTTTGGCCATAATGACCATCGTTATGTTTGGAGGAAAAAGTGGGAGGCTTGTAAGCCAAAGAACACCATCCCAACTGTGAAGCACGGGGGTGGCAGCATCATGTTGTGGGGGTGCTTTGTTGCACATCACAAAATAGATGGCATTATAAGGAAGGAAAATTATGTGGATATATTGAAGAAACATCTCAAGACATCAGTCAGGAAGTTAGAGCTTGGATCTTCCAAATGGACAATGACCCCAAGCATATTTCCAAAGTTGTGGCAAAATGGCTTAAGGACAACAAAGTCAAGGTATTGGAGTGGCCATCACAAAGACCTGACCTCAATCCTATAGAAGATTTGTGGACAGAACTGAAAAAGCGTGTGCGAGCAAAGAGGCCTACAAACCTGACTCAGTTACACCAGCTTTGTCAGGAGGAATGGGCCAAAATTCACCCAACTTATTGTGTGAAGCTTGTGGAAGGCTACCTGAAACGTTTTACCCAAGTTAAACAATTTAAAGGCAATGCTACCAAACACTAATTGAGTGTATGTAAACTTCTGACCCACTGGGAATGTGATGAAAGAAATAAAAGCTGAAATAAATTATTCTCTCTACTATTATTCTGAAATTTCACATTCTTAAAATGAAGTGGTGATCCTGACTGACCTAAGACAGGGAATTTTTACTAGGATTAAGTGTCAGGAATTGTGAAAAACTGAGTTTAAATGTATTTGGCTACGGTGTATGTAAACTTCCGATTTCCATGTAGGAAGGTAGGTAGGTAGGTAGGTAGGTAGGTAGGTAGATAGATATACAGATATATAGATGTAGCCGTATAGCTGTGCTAGTGATTGTCATTAATAGTGTAGCTCTGTCCTTTCTCTGTTTGCCTGGCTTTGCACATAGGAAATCAATAAAGCTGCTTCCCATTCCCAACCCCCCTCTCTCTGTCTGTCTGTCTGTCTGTCTGTCTGTCTGTCTGTCTGTCTCTCTCTGTCTGTCTGCCTTTCTCTCTCTCTCTCTCATTTTGTCTCTGCCATCTTCTCTGCAATTCATCACAAAAACATGACCTATCATCCATTATGACTGCCACTAGAACCGGACAGGCTGCTTCAGTGGTCTGGAAACCCAAACACTGCAGGAAACAGTTGAGGGATAAAGCTTGAGGACTGGAAACCCAAACACTGTAGGAAACAGAGTTGAGGGATAAAGCTCGGAGGACTGGAAACCCAAACACTGCAGGAAACAGAGTTGAGGAATAAAGCTCGGAGGACTGGAAACCCAAACACTGCAGGAAACAGAGTTGAGGGATAAAGCTTGAGGACTGGAAACCCAAACACTGCAGGAAACAGAGTTGAGGGATAAAGCTTGAGGACTGGAAACCCAAACACTGTAGGAAACAGAGTTGAGGGATAAAGCTTGAGGACTGGAAACCCAAACACTGCAGGAAACAGAGTTGAGGGTTGAAGCTCGAGGACTGGAAACCCAAACACTGTAGGAAACAGAGTTGAGGGATAAAGCTTGAGGACTGGAAACCCAAACACTGCAGGAAACAGAGTTGAGGGTTGAAGCTCGAGGACTGGAAACCCAAACACTGCAGGAAACAGAGTTGAGGGATAAAGCTTGAGGACTGGAAACCCAAACACTGCAGGAAACAGAGTTGGGGGATAAAGCTTGAGGACTGGAAACCCAAACACTGCAGGAAACAGAGTTGAGGGATAAAGCTTGAGGACTGGAAACCCAAACACTGCAGGAAACAGAGTTGAGGGATAAAGCTTGAGGACTGGAAACCCAAACACTGCAGGAAACAGAGTTGGGGGATAAAGCTTGAGGACTGGAAACCCAAACACTGCAGGAAACAGAGTTGAGGGTTGAAGCTCGAGGACTGGAAACCCAAACACTGCAGGAAACAGAGTTGAGGGTTGAAGCTTGAGGACTGGACACCCAAACACTGTAGGAAACAGAGTTGAGGGATAAAGCTTGAGGACTGGAAACCCAAACACTGTAGGAAACAGAGTTGAGGGATAAAGCTCGAGGACTGGAAACCCAAACACTGTAGGAAACAGAGTTGAGGGATAAAGCTCGAGGACTGGAAACCCAAACACTGCAGGAAACAGAGTTGAGGGATAAAGCTTGAGGACTGGAAACCCAAACACTGCAGGAAACAGAGTTGAGGGTTGAAGCTCGAGGACTGGAAACCCAAACACTGCAGGAAACAGAGTTGAGGGATAAAGCTTGAGGACTGGAAACCCAAACACTGCAGGAAACAGAGTTGAGGGTTGAAGCTCGAGGACTGGAAACCCAAACACTGCAGGAAACAGAGTTGAGGGTTGAAGCTCGAGGACTGGAAACCCAAACACTGCAGGAAACAGAGTTGAGGGATAAAGCTCGAGGACTGGAAACCCAAACACTGTAGGAAACAGAGTTGAGGGATAAAGCTCGAGGACTGGAAACCCAAACACTGTAGGAAACAGAGTTGAGGGATAAAGCTTGAGGACTGGAAACCCAAACACTGTAGGAAACAGAGTTGAGGGATAAAGCTCGAGGACTGGAAACCCAAACACTGCAGGAAACAGAGTTGAGGGATAAAGCTTGAGGACTAGAAACCCAAACACTGCAGGAAACAGAGTTGGGGGATAAAGCTTGAGGACTGGAAACCCAAACACTGGAGGAAACAGAGTTGAGGGATAAAGCTTGAGGACTAGAAACCCAAACACTGCAGGAAACAGAGTTGGGGGATAAAGCTTGAGGACTGGAAACCCAAACACTGCAGGAAACAGTGTTGAGGGATAAAGCTTGAGGACTGGAAACCCAAACACTGCAGGAAACAGAGTTGAGGGTTGAAGCTCGAGGACTGGAAACCCAAACACTGCAGGAAACAGAGTTGAGGGATAAAGCTTGAGGACTGGAAACCCAAACACTGCAGGAAACAGAGTTCAGGGTTGAAGCTCGAGGACTGGAAACCCAAACACTGTAGGAAACAGAGTTGAGGGATAAAGCTTGAGGACTGGAAACCCAAACACTGTAGGAAACAGAGTTGAGGCTTGAAGCTCAAGGACTGGAAACCCAAACACTGCAGGAAACAGAGGGATAAAGCTTGAGGACTGGAAACCCAAACACTGTAGGAAACAGAGTTGAGGCTTGAAGCTCAAGGACTGGAAACCCAAACACTGCAGGAAACAGAGTTGAGGGATAAAGCTCGAGGACTGGAAACCCAAACACTGTAGGAAACAGAGTTGAGGCTTGAAGCTCAAGGACTGGAAACCCAAACACTGCAGGAAACAGAGTTGAGGGATAAAGCTTGAGGACTGGACACCCAAACACTGTAGGAAACAGAGTTGAGGGATAAAGCTCGAGGACTGGAAACCCAAACACGGTAGGAAACAGAGTTGAGGCTTGAAGCTCAAGGACTGGAAACCCAAACACTGCAGGAAACAGAGTTGAGGGATAAAGCTTGAGGACTGGAAACCCAAACACTGTAGGAAACAGAGTTGAGGGATAAAGCTCGAGGACTGGAAACCCAAACACTGTAGGAAACAGAGTTGAGGGATAAAGCTTGAGGACTGGAAACCCAAACACTGCAGGAAACAGAGTTGAGGGATAAAGCTCGAGGACTGGAAACCCAAACACTGTAGGAAACAGAGTTGAGGGATAAAGCTCGAGGACTGGAAACCCAAACACTGTAGGAAACAGAGTTGAGGGATAAAGCTTGAGGACTGGAAACCCAAACACTGTAGGAAACAGAGTTGAGGGATAAAGCTCGAGGACTGGAAACCCAAACACTGTAGGAAACAGAGTTGAGGCTTGAAGCTCAAGGACTGGAAACCCAAACACTGCAGGAAACAGAGTTGAGGGATAAAGCTTGAGGACTGGAAACCCAAACACTGTAGGAAACAGAGTTGAGGGATAAAGCTTGAGGACTGGAAACCCAAACACTGTAGGAAACAGAGTTGAGGGATAAAGCTTGAGGACTGGAAACCCAAACACTGCAGGAAACAGAGTTGAGGGATAAAGCTTGAGGACTGGAAACCCAAACACTGCAGGAAACAGAGATGAGGCATAAAGCTCGAGGACTGGAAACCCAAACACTGCAGGAAACAGAGTTGAGGGATAAAGCTCGAGGACTGGAAACCCAAACACTGCAGGAAACAGAGTTGAGGGATAAAGCTTGAGGACTGGAAACCCAAACACTGCAGGAAACAGAGTTGAGGGATAAAGCTCGAGGACTGGATACCCAAACACTGTAGGAAACAGAGTTGAGGTATAAAGCTCGAGGACTGGAAACCCAAACACTGGCAGGAAACAGAGTTGGGGGATAAAGCTCGATGACTGGAAACCCAAACGCTGCAGGAAACAGAGTTGGGGGATAAAGCTCGATGACTGGAAACCCAAACACTGTAGGAAACAGAGTTGACAGAATGGAATAACACTATTTATAAACTGGGTGGTTCGATCCCTGAATTTTGATTGGCTGACAGCCGTGGTATATCAGACCATATACCACAGGTATGACAAAACATGTATTTTTACTGCTCTAATTACATTGGTAACCAGTTTATAATATCAATAAGGCACCTCGGGAGTTTGTGATGTATGGGCAATATACCACGGCTTAGGGCTGTGTCGAGACACTCCGCGTTGTGTCGTGCATAAGAACAGCCCTTAGTCGTGGTATATTGGCCATATACCACACCCCCTCATGGCTTATTGCTCAATTATATCCTTATCTCTCTGTTGTGGGGGTGCCCATACCCCAACACTGCCGGCGCCATTCATATATTTTGTAGACCCAATGTCTTTGATGCCGTCTATGAAAGATTAATGCCAATCTGTAGTTTAGCCCAGTGTTCTTGGTTTATGCAATTAAATGCAAATGTTCAGATCGCTGCAAATGAACTCTATCAAAACGTAAACAAAAAGAGTGATATGTGAAATAAGAGAGCAGGGGCTGGTATTGATTCAGGGTTGGGGAGTTTGGGCTTTGTGTGAACAGGCTGATAGAGGTAGGGTAGTGAAAGGATCGATAGAGACTTTAATAATTGATAAGCATGAGGGAGAGGGAGATGGAGGAGAGTGGAAGGAAGAGAGAGAAGGAGGAGTAGAGTGGCGTAGCCTTTGTAAGAGACTCACTTCTGGGTAAGCAAAGCCAAATGTGTGGTTAACACACAGCGTCAACCACAACCCCGACATACGTGTATAACATGCTGTTTAAACCTGTAGAAAAACACCAACATCACACTTCAGACACTAAAATAACTGGGTTACTAAGAATGCACTGGTTAAATCTGTGGTCAACAACAGCTGCATATCCTAACACTTTTGAATTGAACCTTTATTGAAACCTGAAAGTAATGTTATGATAAATAATATCTTGAAGAAAGGAGACAGATTTACATAGAATAGCCCTCGCAAGACAAAGGCAGTGTTTTTTAACAGAGGATTCTAGCATATGTAGTCTGCCATAGTAACGATCCATTTCTGCTTATGTCAGCAAAACCACCTTAATGCAATCCAGGCTTGTGATGTCATTTCGTTTTTAAAGGTTGCTATGGTTTATGGGGTATGTAAATGCATCTTTATGTTGGCATGCATGCACATTGTACTGTGCGTGCGTGTGCGTGTGCGTGTGCGTGTGCGTGTGTGTTTGTGTTTGTGTGTGGTGTGTACATGTGTGATTGGGTTATACAGTGTGTCTGCACTATACATTGTTCAGGCTTATCTGACTCGCTCAGAATCGGTATCGATTTCCTCTCCTCTGCTCTCTCTCTCTCTCTCTCTCTCTCTCTCTCTCTCTCTCTCTCTCTCTCTCTCTCTCTCTGTTTGTCTCCCTCCATCTCTGGCACTGCACCAGCAGAAGCCAGCCGAGCAGATCCATCCCTCCCCTTTCCTCCCCCTCCTCTCCCCTCTGCATCATTGACTCTCCCATCAATGGTCCTCCCTGCTACTACAGAACAAACATCCATGTGTACTGCTACCAGCGCTCCCAGTCTCAGAATTATATCTTCATCCATGTTTACTGATACCAGCGCTCCCAGTCTCAGAATTATATCTTCATCCATGTGTACTGATACCAGCGTTCCCAGTCTCAGAATTATATCTTCATCCATGTGTACTGCTACCAGCGCTCCCAGTCTCAGAATTATATCTTCATCCATGTGTACCGATACCAGCGCTCCCAGTCTCAGAATTATATCTTCATCCATGTGTACTGATACCAGCGCTCCCAGTCTCAGAATTATATCTTCATCCATGTGTACTGATACCAGCGCTCCCAGTCTCAGAATTATATCTTCATCCATGTGTACTGATACCAGCGCTCCCAGTCTCAGAATTATATCTTCATCCATGTTTACTGATACCAGCGCTCCCAGTCTCAGAATTATATCTTCATCCATGTTTACTGCTACCAGCGCTCCCAGTCTCAGAATTATATCTTCATCCATGTGTACTGCTACCAGCGCTCCCAGTCTCAGAATTATATCTTCCTCCATGTTTACTGCTACCAGCGCTCCCAGTCTCAGAATTATATCTTCATCCATGTGTACTGATACCAGCGCTCCCAGTCTCAGAATTATATCTTCATCCATGTGTACTGATACCAGCGCTCCCAGTCTCAGAATGATATCTTCATCCATGTGTACTGCTACCAGCGCTCCCAGTCTCAGAATTATATCTTCATCCATGTGTACTGATACCAGCGCTCCCAGTCTCAGAATTATATCTTCCTCCATGTTTACTGCTACCAGCGCTCCCAGTCTAAGAATTATATCTTCCTCCATGTTTACTGCTACCAACCAGCGCTCCCAGTCTCAGAATTATATCTTCATCCATGTTTACTGATACCAGCGCTCCCAGTCTCAGAATTATATCTTCATCCATGTTTACCGATACCAGCGCTCCCAGTCTCAGAATTATATCTTCCTCCATGTTTACTGCTACCAGCGCTCCCAGTCTCAGAATTATATCTTCCTCCATGTTTACTGCTACCAGCGCTCCCAGTCTCAGAATTATATCTTCATCCATGTTTACTGCTACCAGCGCTCCCAGTCTCAGAATTATATCTTCATCCATGTGTACCGATACCAGCGCTCCCAGTCTCAGAATTATATCTTCATCCATGTGTACTGATACCAGCGCTCCCAGTCTCAGAATTATATCTTCATCCATGTGTACTGATACCAGCGCTCCCAGTCTCAGAATTATATCTTCATCCATGTGTACTGATACCAGCGCTCCCAGTCTCAGAATTATATCTTCATCCATGTTTACTGATACCAGCGCTCCCAGTCTCAGAATTATATCTTCATCCATGTTTACTGCTACCAGCGCTCCCAGTCTCAGAATTATATCTTCATCCATGTGTACTGCTACCAGCGCTCCCAGTCTCAGAATTATATCTTCCTCCATGTTTACTGATACCAGCGCTCCCAGTCTCAGAATTATATCTTCATCCATGTGTATCGATACCAGCGCTCCCAGTCTCAGAATTATATCTTCATCCATGTGTACTGCTACCAGCGCTCCCAGTCTCAGAATTATATCTTCATCCATGTTTACTGCTACCAGCGCTCCCAGTCTCAGAATTATATCTTCATCCATGTGTACTGATACCAGCGCTCCCAGTCTCAGAATTATATCTTCATCCATGTGTACTGCTACCAGCGCTCCCAGTCTCAGAATTATATCTTCATCCATGTTTACTGATACCAGCGCTCCCAGTCTCAGAATTATATCTTCATCCATGTGTACTGCTACCAGCGCTCCCAGTCTCAGAATTATATTTTCATCCATGTTTACTGATACCAGCGCTCCCAGTCTCAGAATTATATCTTCATCCATGTTTACTGATACCAGCGCTCCCAGTCTCAGAATTATATCTTCATCCATGTGTACTGCTACCAGCGCTCCCAGTCTCAGAATTATATCTTCATCCATGTGTACTGCTACCAGCGCTCCCAGTCTCAGAATTATATCTTCATCCATGTGTACTGATATCAGCGCTCCCAGTCTCAGAATTATATCTTCATCCATGTGTACTGATACCAGCGCTCCCAGTCTCAGAATTATATCTTCATCCATGTTTACTGCTACCAGCGCTCCCAGTCTCAGAATTATATCTTCCTCCATGTTTACTGCTACCAGCGCTCCCAGTCTCAGAATTAGATCTTCATCCATGTGTACTGATACCAGCGCTCCCAGTCTCAGAATTATATCTTCATCCATGTGTACTGATACCAGCGCTCCCAGTCTCAGAATTATATCTTCCTCCATGTGTACTGATACCAGCGCTCCCAGTCTCAGAATTATATCTTCATCCATGTTTACTGCTACCAGCGCTCCCAGTCTCAGAATTATATCTTCCTCCATGTTTACTGATACCAGCGCTCCCAGTCTCAGAATTATATCTTCATCCATGTGTACTGATACCAGCGCTCCCAGTCTCAGAATTATATCTTCATCCATGTGTACTGATACCAGCGCTCCCAGTCTCAGAATTATATCTTCCTCCATGTTTACTGCTACCAGCGCTCCCAGTCTCAGAATTAGATCTTCATCCATGTGTACTGATACCAGCGCTCCCAGTCTCAGAATTATATCTTCATCCATGTGTACTGATACCAGCGCTCCCAGTCTCAGAATTATATCTTCATCCATGTTTACTGCTACCAGCGCTCCCAGTCTCAGAATTATATCTTCATCCATGTTTACTGCTACCAGCGCTCCCAGTCTCAGAATTATATCTTCATCCATGTGTACTGATACCAGCGCTCCCAGTCTCAGAATTATATCTTCATCCATGTTTACTGCTACCAGCGCTCCCAGTCTCAGAATTATATCTTCATCCATGTGTACTGATACCAGCGCTCCCAGTCTCAGAATTATATCTTCATCCATGTGTACTGATACCAGCGCTCCCAGTCTCAGAATTATATCTTCATCCATGTGTACTGATACCAGCGCTCCCAGTCTCAGAATTATATCTTCCTCCATGTTTACTGCTACCAGCGCTCCCAGTCTCAGAATTATATCTTCATCCATGTGTACTGATACCAGCGCTCCCAGTCTCAGAATTATATCTTCATCCATGTGTACTGATACCAGCGCTCCCAGTCTCAGAATTATATCTTCATCCATGTGTACTGATACCAGCGCTCCCAGTCTCAGAATTATATCTTCCTCCATGTTTACTGCTACCAGCGCTCCCAGTCTCAGAATTATATCTTCATCCATGTGTACTGATACCAGCGCTCCCAGTCTCAGAATTATATCTTCATCCATGTGTACTGATACCAGCGCTCCCAGTCTCAGAATTATATCTTCATCCATGTGTACTGATACCAGCGCTCCCAGTCTCAGAATTATATCTTCATCCATGTTTACTGCTACCAGTGCTCCCAGTCTCAGAATTATATCTTCCTCCATGTTTACCGATACCAGCGCTCCCAGTCTCAGAATTATATCTTCATCCATGTTTCTCAAACGTCAAATTTCGAAGTTGCAATCCAAGTTCAGGCATTAATTCCACGTTATTAAGGTTAGACATGAACTCAGAATGGTTAATGTTTAAGGTTTGGGTAGCGCTATATAAAATCCATTATTATTGTTAGTGTTATGAAGACTATCAAAGGGGAATAGGTCAATATTTACATAACATATACAATCATTCTCTCATCTGGGCTGTAACGGAGGAATTAATTTTAAAACATAAAAAAAGCCTAAATTGTCGAATTATGTGTAGCCTTATAAAAGGTAATGAAAGACTGGGGATCAGATCTCTGCATGAAAATTCGTAGACACGCTCAGCTGGGAGGGTTCGGCTGGAGATGTGCTGTTCGTAGTTCTGAACATAGTTCTCTCCGTACAGGCGCTCTCCGTGGCTCTGACCATTCATTCTCTCGGTATAGGCTCTGTCCGTGGTTCTGACCATTCATTATCTCAGTATTGGCGCTGTCCGTGGTTCTGACCATTCATTTTCTCAGTATCGGCGCTGTCCATGGACTGAACAAAGTTGGCACAAATTACAACAGCATTCGTATTTGCATTCTGACTGGAATATATAACGTTTGGTGGCAACATTGCGCCACTTAAAAAGATGACAAGCTGACTTAGCCAGTCCCTATTCCCCAAATTTCAGTTTTGTAAACCCTGCAGTGCATTCACTAGGCTACTTGAAACCTGTGTGTGTGTGTGTGTGTGTGTGTGTGTGTGTGTGTGTGTGTGTGTGTGTGTGTGTGTGTGTGTGTGTGTGTGTGTGTGTGTGTGTGTGTGTGTATACCTATTCTCATGTTTAGAATGTACAATAATAACACTAACGTTACATTTACACAACTTCAATTAAATTAAATGGAAGACGGAAACATGCGCATAACATGAGGAACGGTCACCGGTTTATTTGATTTATCTTTTGTAATAATAATATATTTTTTGCCTACTTCTATACATATTTCACTGATGAAATTATTTGACAAAAATTTACCGAAAGAAATACAACAACTAATGATGTAAATATACCTACTTAAAATAAACATATATTTGTCTCTTTTTCTCAGAGCCAAACGGCGGAAAAGTAAAACCGTGCATGATATGATCTAAATGTACACGAATCCGCATCAGTTACTTTTTCCTATTTTCATAAACAATTGTAAATATGCATGATTAAATACGCATCACGTATTTCTCGGTTTCCTTAGTTTCATATATTTATTCAATTTGTTGCTACATATTATTATTTTAATGTTATCCATAATTTGGAGGAAAAACAAAACCATGTTCTGAACTCTAAAGTCCCTTATTTTAACCGTGTAGCCAAATTAATTTAGCCTTAAGAGCCTGTGACATATAGGCTATACATTTGTATTTTTTATTTTATAACTTAATTTAACTAGGCAAGTCAGAACAAGTTCTTATTTACAATGACAGCCAAACCCTAACGACGGTGGGCCAATCGTGCGCCGCCCTATTGGACTCTCAATCACGGCCGTTTGTGATACAGCCTGGAATCGAACTAGGGTCTATAGTGACGTCTCTAGCTCTGGGGTACAGTGCCTTTAGACCGCTGCGCCACTCAGGAGCCCGAGAGGCTCAGGCATTGCCTATTCAACTCAATACCAGTGCTTGACTTGACAGGAGCTAACCGGCACCTGAAATGTTCTACTGCTTGAGCTCCTGTTTCTCTTAAATATAAACAGTACCAGCACCGAAATTACTACCGAACACTTTTTCAGTCCAGGTCAAGCACTGCCCCATACTACAAACACCATACGAATAAACTGTTAAAAATAAATATCGTGTGCACAATAGCATAGCTTTTAAGAATAAATTGCATAACAAACAATTTCTGAAACCTGATTGTCCTATCGAATAAACAGCAGTTGTCTCCTTTCACTTTATAGGCTATGCCGCGAATAACAAATGACTAGAAAGAATCTCTAAATTTCGGAAATATTGTATATTGGAAATAATATATATTGGAAATAATATATACAATATTGTGAATTATTTTCCCAAACATTAATTGTTACAGTTTGCTAAAATAATAGCTGCAATGAATATATAATGTAAATGCATGTTGAAAGGTGCAGTAGCAACCACAAGATAATTCAACTGCAATTACTTGCTTGGCTTAGGCTACATTAGAAAGCAAAGGATTTAATCAACAAATGAACGAAATGTTTCAGCAAAATCAATCAATTTTCAATTAATTACAGCAGCTTCTAATGTAGGGACGGCTGTTGCTTGGCATGCCTTTGTGGGAACCCAACCGTTGGCTTTACAGAATGCATTGGCTCTAATCAATACAATCAATGAGCGTAGATCTCAAAGGTGTGACGGACAGTGATTGATTGACATAAACTGTTTCTCGCCTGCAGTAGTCCGGCCGGTAAGGGAGAAGGCTCGTCTCACCGCACGCAAAACGCGATCACGTCATTCCGCCCCAGCCTCGGTCCCAGGCACACCGCTATAGCAGCACGGTGCGGTCAGTTATGAAACGCACACACACACACACACACACACACACACACACACACACACACACACACACACACACACACACACACACACACACACACACACACACACACACACACACACACACACACACGGTCCACACTTAAAGTTGGGAGGGCAAAATACAGCACCTTTAAGGATCCTTTGAAAACACAGTCATTTTAATGAAATAACATTTTCATCATCAAACCTAAGATAGTACATATGCATTGAAGTGTTGATACATAATCCCCTGCTTGCCAATGTTTGGGTCAGGATTTTTGTAGTGTTGGCTGTTTGCACATGCCTATTTGCATATTTTTTTAGGCCTTCTATGCAAATGTTTCAGATAAGCTTCTGCAATTGTATAAACCTATAATAACATAGTTAGTTACTTTCACCCAAACTGTGCTCGGAACATTGTATTTATTTATTAACAAACACACCGATATTTGCGTCAGTTGGAAGTCATCAGCGCCTTTATGTAGGCTACCCTTTATGTAGGCTACCCTTTATGTAGGCTACCCTTTATGTAGGCTACCCTTTATGTAGGCTACCCTTTATGTAGGCTACCCTGGTGCCTTATCCAGCCTAAATAATGTCCATCCTATGATCCTCACCTGAGTCCAAGGTAGCTTCCTATAAGGGTACTATCTCCCAATAGCCTAATCCCTAGATTAGGCCTACTATATCCTTACACTGTAAATCCTAGTGTACAGGCCCTATCTAAGCTATCTCTCATGTTTCCTCCATGTCCTCCACGCTGTCACGTGGCAGAGCTCACAGCAAGGAAGTCTAGTTCTACCAACCACCTGCTACCCTTCTCATCGTTAAGTGTGACGTCACGCGTACACGACTTTGTAAGTGTGGGAGTGAATCATTATGATGAGGAGGGAGGCTAAACTTCCTTTCTTTTGCAATTTAACATTTCCAAAAGGAAAGAGACTGCATGGGAAGGAGAGAGTAGGTCTACAGTGTACGGTTGTTCTTGGTAAATATATGTAAATCAATTATTTGAATGCTGTGGTAACTGCGCAAAACAAACCTGGATTTGAGATTTGTGGTTGGTTACTCAGTGGCAGTCATGTCATGTATCAAAGTATAAACTGGGTGGTTCGAGTCCTGAATGCTGATTGGCCGAAAGCCGTGGTATATCAGGTATACCAGGGGTATGACAAAAAAAATATTTTTACTGCTCTAATTACGTTGGTAACCAGTTTATAATAACAATAAGGGACCTCAGGGGTTTGTGTTATATTCCCAATATACCACGGCTAAGGGCTGTGTCCAGACACTCCGCATTGTGTTGTGCTAAAGAACAGCCCTTAGCCGTGGTATATTGGCCACATACCACACCCTCTCATGCATTATTGCTTGAGTATAGAGGAAGCGCCTTTGACCTTTCACCTTATAAATTGAAAGTAACTTGAATGGTGCTTGATGCAGTTGGTTTGATTATAATTAACCCAGAGGTTAAGTCTCACTCCGTAAGTCTCTGGATAATAGCATCTGTAAGAACAATATTATGTCAAAAAATATAGCTACAATATATTGACCATTCTAAGTAGAGTCCTGGGGGTAACTAGACAAATTGCCTAATTGTCTAATTGTCTAATTGCTGACACAAAAAAGCGACATTTGGAAAAACATTGATAATGTGGATGAAGGTCATGCTTAGACAAAGTTACCTCCTAGTGCAGTCTGTGTTAACTTCTTGTACAGTTGATTTCTCATGTAGGCTATGCTGTAGGCCTACCGTGGGGGTCTGGCTCTCAAGTGTTTGCGACGCTACTGGTTGAGCTAATGGGAGAGAAAGGAAGGGGAGAGTGGTGTTGGCATTGTAAAATGGGAGAGAATGGAAGGGGAGAGTGGTGTTGGCATTGTAAAATGGGAGAGAAAGGAATGGGAGAGTGGTGTTGGCATTGTAAAATGTGAGAGAAAGGAAGGGGAGAGTGGTGTTGGCATTGTAAAATGGGAGAGAAAGGAAGGGGAGAGTGGTGTTGGCATTGTAAAATGGGAGAGAAAGGAAGGGGAGAGTGTTGTTGGCATTGTAAAATGGGAGAGAATGGAAGGGGAGAGTGGTGTTGGCATTGTAAAATGGGAGAGAAAGGAATGGGAGAGTGGTGTTGGCATTGTAAAATGTGAGAGAAAGGAAGGGGAGAGTGGTGTTGGCATTGTAAAATGGGAGAGAAAGGAAGGGGAGAGTGGTGTTGGCATTGTAAAATGGGAGAGAAAGGAAGGGGAGAGTGGTGTTGGCATTGTAAAATGGGAGAGAAAGGAAGGGGAGAGTGGTGTTGGCATTGTAAAATGGGAGAGAATGGAAGGGGAGAGTGGTGTTGGCATTGTAAAATGGGAGAGAAAGGAAGGGGAGAGTGGTGTTGGCATTGTAAAATGGGAGAGAAAGGAAGGGGAGAGTGGTGTTGGCATTGTAAAATGGGAGAGAAAGGAAGGGGAGAGTGGTGTTGGCATTGTAAAATGGGAGAGAAAGGAAGGGGAGAGTGGTGTTGGCATTGTAAAATGGGAGAGAAAGGAAGGGGAGAG